>NW_006792454.1:2304374-2308312 GCF_000442215.2 Lipotes vexillifer
AAAGTGTGAAAGGGATGGGGCTGTTGGCAGGGACGCCTGTTCCATGCTTCAGCCTCTGCTGTCTGCAGGTTTTCTTGATCGATCCTTTCCTTTCTTTCTCCACTCCCTACTTTCCAAGGGTTTATGTTCACTTTACAAAGAAAAACAATTGTCAGGCAACGATGTTTAGAGTATTGTATTAAAGTTTGATGGAGAGGAGGGAAGAGGAAGGAAAAGGCTGGATTGTGGAGGGCACAGGGTGGGGGGATGATACTGGCTGCTGAAGACAGCGAGAGAAAGCAAAGGCAGGCAGGCAGGCAGGCATGAGAGGCCCCGAGCAGCGGCCACGAAGCGGAGAAAGGGCTGCCGGGGACAGGGGGACCAAGTGAGCCTGAAGCTATAGAAAAAGAGCAAAGACCTGAACCGGAGGAACGGTTCAAAACCAAAGTGCAAATGGACCTTGGGGTTCTCCTGGCAGAGTACCACCAACAAAATACAAAATAGGCCACCGCGACAAGCCAGAGAAACAAGTGCCGTGGAGGCCGTTCGGAGATGCCACAGAAAAGGCCCAGCAAGTAAATATATAAAGGGCAGAGTATGCTAATATGCTGAGAGCCTTTAAACGGGGGAGTGGGGCGGGGAGAGGGACAGAGAGAGAGAGAGAGACTATGAAGGTCTGAGACAGAGCGACATCAAGTGAAAGCAAAAGCAGCACAGAGACAGACAGGGACAAAACACACACACACACACATAGCCAGGCCCCATAGAGGGACACAGAGAGAAAGACAGAAAGGGCTGACGGAGGGGAGTGACAGGGGGCGAGTGGGGTGAGAGAGAAAGTCTCTAGCCAAATGCGGGAGACTTGGCAGTGGGACAGTGGCAGCCAGGCGAGGCAATAGCTGCACTTGCTGTGTCTCGTCTATTGTTGTGGGGATTGGTGGGGGGGGGGGGGGGGAGGGGGCAGGGGGAGGTTGTTTGTTGTTTTGTTGTTTGGCCTCTTTGTCTCTTTTGTTCCAAGCAGTTAGTTTGCTCCTTTCCCAGACGCTGGGCTGATGGAAGAGCTTTACGGATTTTTCTTAAAGAAACAGGATTAGCTAGTTTACCAGGATTAGTAATTTCTCAGTCCTAACCAGTTCCTGCCTCAGTGACTGTTTTTTATTTTTTCTAAAGGATCATATTAAGAATGGAGAGTCAGTGTTTATGCTGGGTTTTTTTGTGCCTATTAACAGGAATGAACTGGTCAATTTCACCCTCCCCACTCAACCCCTTCCTAGGGGTTTGCCAACACTGCCGGGGGGAGGAGGAAAGACAAAAAGGGGAAGAAAACCCTGCAAACAAAAGTAATGGGGAACATACATAAATCACTCCAAACACACTGGTAGATGTTCTACTTTTTTTTAAACCTAAGCATCAAGATTCGAAATATAAACTTGAAGCTTTAAATAATCAGAAGAGGGGCTTTGAAGCAAGAGGGATGGACGGCTCGGTCATCCCTCCCCTGACTCGCCAAGGCACTGCCGGCTCCCTCAGAGCTACACCGGGCTTTTCCCAGGCTCCATCCCAGAAGATAAACAGCACAGCCCCCCGGCTCTGGGAGCCTGCCCTGGGTCACTCCCCACCCCCTCCTTGGCCTTCCTGAAAGGAAATGACCATCCTGCACACGCAGGGAGCCGAGGTGCCAGTGTCACTACGCCGAGTGCGGAGTTGCTTTCTATTCATTTGAGGAGAGGTAGGGGAAAGGGGTGTACCGCAAGCCTTTCACTTCTTTGTTTCCACAGAGACTCCCTGCTTCCTGTGCTCCTAGTAATTTAACTAGGTTTTGGTCTACAGCAGCTTCTGTAGGAAATGAAATTTTAAAACACTCCCAAATTCATCTCTGTTGGGTTTTCAATTTCTCTCTAATCCTCCCGCCCAAAGCACAGCCAGCCCTTTTCTTAATCTTATCTTTCTCCTCTCCTCTCCCGCCTTAAACACTCCCAATGACATCTAGGGTGCTGGAGATTAAAAATAAATACAACCCTAGGACTCTAGAAGGGTAGGTGGGGTAGGGATGGCAAAGGGAAGTGGGGGGGGGCGCTCCTTTGTGAATGGATCGTTTATACTCAAAGTAAACACAGACCACAGTGGATGCTTCTGCCCTCCGAAGTGTGGCTGGGTATCGCTGGCTCTGGGGGGGTTAAGGTGCTTCTCTTTCATCCCGCCCTTCAGGATCTGGGGACTTAAGAGACTGACAATTTCGTCAGCTGCTCAGACTGGGGGGTGGCAGGGTGAGGAGTTAAGAAGCAGGGCTGCTTACACTCACAACTGTAGCCGCTGCCCTCCTGCTCTACGTTAATTTTTCTTCTCTCGCCTCCCCCCCCTCACCCCACTCGCCACGCCTTTTAAAAAGCCGCCACAGGCATCTCGCAGACGATGGCGCCTCGTGGTTTTTCTGTTATTGCTGGGGGGCCATTTGAACGGGCAGGGGATACCTCCCGCCTTCCCTGGCTGCCCTCCGCTGGGTTTTCTCCGACACAGCGTTGGTGGCAACGTGGACCAGGGCATGCAGGGACCGGCGGGGGGTGGAGGGGGGTGGGGCGAGGAGGCGAGGAGGGGGGACCTCGGTCCCAGGCGGCCCAGCCCTAGTGGGGCCTGTGCGAGGCGCGGCCTGATGGAGCACTGGGAGAGTGGCGCAAGTGTTCCCAAGCTCAGGGAGGTCAAAGGGAGGACATGGTGGGGGCAGGTCTCGGCACCTCTCGCGGGGAGGCATTTGTAGCCACCTTTGCTTTGGGTAGACGTTTCACGTCCGCGGGCACACGAGGTAATAGACATCCTCCTAACCCTGAGCGTCAGGCAAACTTGATTCTGTTGCCGGGGACGCTGGCGCAGCCGGGCTGAACCCATTAGCCCCTACAGACGTCGCGCTGGGCAGGCGTCGTCAGCGACCGACGAGGGGAACGCACCCGGCACGTGGAAGGATCAGGGCAGAGGGCTGGCCCCCGACCCTGGCGGGGTCAAGTACGATCCCCATCCTATGCCGGTGGGATTCAGAAACACCCGGCGACCCCAGGCCGGCGAGTCCGCCCCGCGCGGGTCCGCGGCGGATTTTGTTTCACTTCCCCGCACTCGGTGCGGCGCACCCAGAGATCGTTTCCCCGGAACGTTCCCGTTGACTTGGTTTGAAAGTCAAAGCCCCGGGGTAGTAAGGCTGGCCGCAAAAATCTCCAACTCCGCTAATCCTAGACAAAATAAAAACATAATAGGCCACAAACCAACCAACTCGGGGCCCTTTCTGTGGGTGTCTCTCGGCGGGGCACCCGTTGCTGCAGGACCTGGAGGGAGGGAACCTCTCTACCTCGAATTTTCCGTGTGTAGGAAGCCCCCAGGAGGGTGTTAGAACGGGGTCTCCCCCCTAGTCTGGTCTCCTAAACAGGTATAAAAATATCCCCCGCACCGGCTGCATCCGCAGCTCTGGCGGGGCTTGGGGGCGAGGGCCGGGGGGAGGCACAGGAGGCTTGCCTTGAGGGTGAGCTCCAGCACGAATTTTCCCCACACCAGGACGGAGGGTCTCCTTGGGAGATGAAGCCCAGGCGGAGAAATCGCGGCCTGGGGACCCCTGGCCTCACTCAGGAAACAACCCGCCCGGCGCGAAGGATGCGTCCCACTAGCCCAGCGCCGGGAAACTGGAAGGCAGGCGGACTCTCGAGGCTCCAGCAGGATGTAATCTCAAAGAAAAAAAAAAAAAAAATCTTAAAAAAACTAAATTTGCACAAAACTAAACTACAAGCCCACAGGTCCCTGCGCCGCAAACGAGGTGGGGGAGGAGGGGGCGGAACGGCCGAGGCGCAGAGTGGAGGATGCGGAACGAACTCCGTCCCCTGCAGAGTCGGTGCCTTCGGGGGCTCCACCACCGCGCGCTCCCACTCGCAAGGTTTGGACTCACAGGGGAGGCCGAAGGTGGGAGGGAGAGGAGGGAAAGA
>NW_006792454.1:2308363-2315673 GCF_000442215.2 Lipotes vexillifer
GGCGGGGGCGGGGGGGGGTTCTTTTCCTCCTCTTGCCAGCGCCAGCCGAGGCGAACTAGAGGTGGCAACGCGCTAGAAAACTTTGGAAAGTTTAGGTAGCACGGTTAGCGGAGGAGGCGCAGGGCGTGCAAGCTGAGCTAGGGTAGGCGTGGGCGAGCTGGCTGGGTGTCATTGGGAGGCCAGGTCCTGAGGCGGTTAACGATCCAAGTCTCCCGGATCAGGTCCGCCCACGGCCCCAGAGGTTTCTAGGGGCCAGTGACCCCGGGGAGTTTGAGGGCGTTTCTCTAGGGGACAGAGCAGGCAGAGCCGGGGTTCCGCGGTGAGTGTTGGTGCGGAAAACACTACCCCACGACAGCTCAAAGCAGCAGCGGGAAAGGCTTGTCTGCCAAAGCGGGAATTAGATCCGCCGGCTCAAAGGCTCGGTCGCCCACCTTCTGCCACCCGGCGAGGGCCTTGCGCGCGCCAGGGATCTTTCGGGGTGACGCGCTCAGTTTCGAGTCGCGCGTCGGGTCTCCGCGCACCACGTGCGCCCACGGCCTCTGGCGGGGACATTTGGGAGAGTGTCCCTGAGGGGGACGGGGCCACGCAGCCAGGATCAGGCTTCTGCGACGTTCCGGCCTGCGCATCCTTGCTGGAGGCAGGACGCAGTGGCCCAACCCAACTTCTCCCTGCGCCCTGGGAAGGAAGTGTAGTGCGCTCTCTGGAGCGCAAGGCCGCCGCCGCCCATTCCACATACCGCCTGGCATTCTGCTTTTCCTCACTGCGCACCAGGGAAAGGCATAATTCAATAATATCATCCAAGTGCAACACGGCCTTTTCCTCTTTTGCTCTGGAGCCTAGGGCGTTTCGAAGGGGAATCTCCCAATTCCCAAATAGATATCTATGGGTCTAAAGCCGAGCTGGGTTCTGTAGTAACTACTGGGGGGGGGGGGGGAATTCAAATCGGATGTGAATTTACAGCCTGAAGCGGTTTATTTAGGCTCATTGAGTGCCATTACAAACGGCCCAGCTCGCTCTATTTCGAAAGAAGCTGGAGATTGGAGAGAAAACAGGGTTATTTAAGATGACTCCCAGAACG
The DNA here is from genome assembly GCF_000442215.2 of Lipotes vexillifer. NCBI lineage: Eukaryota > Metazoa > Chordata > Mammalia > Artiodactyla > Lipotidae > Lipotes > Lipotes vexillifer. The sequence goes on from NW_006792454.1 coordinate 2,309,442, forward strand.
CGACTTTCCTCCCCCGGCTCCCTGTGCGACTGCGTCTGGGCTCCCGCTTAACGCAGCCTGAGCGGCCCAGCCTTTGATATTTAAGCCTTGCCAGCTCCCGGGTGAAACTACCTGTTGGGAGATTCCGCAACCTAGGCATTCAGCCCTCCTATACCCCGTGCAAAATCCTGGCAGCGATGAGGATGGTTCTGGGCTTGGCACGAGAAGGGAGAGGGCAGAAGAGCCGGGAGCAGCGGACAAAGTTTCTGGCAGTGCCCAGCGAGCTGCGCCCGCGCTTCTGCTTTGCTCTTGGGGAACTGGTAATAGTACGCTGAGTGGGGCCCCTGACTTCAGGGATGGGCCCAAACTCAGCACGATTCTCTAAATTCGGAAACCACGAAGTGGTGCCGTTTGTGCTGGCACCTCGGTCCAAGTCTAACTTTAAAAGACAAAAAGCCTCCAGGCGGCTTCCTCGGCGCCCACTCCCACCCCGCACTCCAACACCCCGCACTTTTCCCTGTACCAAAATTCACCTTACTACATCTTGGAATTCGGAAAACTCCTCCGACGCTTGGACTCGCTGCAACCCAGAGGCTGCTTAAAGCTTGCAAGAGTTGCTTGAGGGAAATCACTGTGTTCTTGCGAGCAAACAGAATCTCTGTATTTTTAAACAACCTAACTGGATGAGGGAGCGGAGCTAAGAAGGACGATTTGAGCAATCTTTGCAGTCTGTTGGAGGAAACTTCGGAGACTGGGGACAGGGGGTTTGTCTTTCACAGGAACCTGTGGGAAGGACAGTTCGGGCCGGGCCCTGGGGCTGGAAGTCTCACTTGGGAAACGCACAGCCCGGGTCTGGCTCGCGCGTTTAATAACATTCTTACCGGCAAACTCTCCAGCAGATCCTGCCCTGACATTAAATTGGGGTGGGTGTGGAGACGCAGGCTGGGCTAAACCGGAAAAATTTCCCGCAGACGCTGAAGGCACTCCGCGCGTTGTGTCTCCGATGCGGGTTTCTGCTTTTTGATAGAGAATTCCACTCCGTTTCGGGAGAGGTGGAATTTGGGAGAGGCCCTACGGAGGGGCGCGTTTGGGGTCGGAGGGGACGGAAAGACTTTCTCTATAGCTAGGGGTACAGAGGAGCTTTACTTCTCGGCGCACGCGCTTACATCCCCCATTGTCACAAAGCACTCGGCTGAAAACGAAATGGGGACAAATATTAGGCAACTGCAGGAAAGGAGGGGTGGTAATCCTGTTCTTGTTTAGGATACTCGTTTTGACAGCGAAGACGGAGGGGCTACACGGAAGGACGAGAATTTATTCATGAGAATTTATCGCACAGGGATGAGAGTTGAGACTTCGAGCCTAAAAGACAGCTCAGAACGTTTCCCGCGCCGCAGTCTCTTTTTACGATCCTGGCAATATTGGGCTGTTCGGCCCTTAAGTCACACCTCTAGTCCCAGACCTTAGTGGTATTTCCCTTCCCCGTGTGCCTTCTTCCTGTGGCCACTCATCTCGGCATCCTTGCCCAGAAATAAGGGCGTCTGGAACAACTCTCGCAAACTTGCGCTTCGCAGGGCGCACACGCACCGCTGGGCTCTCCCCGCGCGGCCCGCTCGGCTGCCCCGGGGACCCCTCGGGGGCCTGGGAAACCCGGAGTATTTTCCAGCACTCAACCTCGGCGCTCCTGTTCTATTTCAGTTCAGTCCCAGGGGCACGGACCCAAGGGTAGTAAACAATGCTGCTTATTAGAGATACAAACGGGCACAGAAAAGAACCGCGCGGAAAAGCAAGCGCAGAAAGCATTTTAACAAGTGGCCAGACGTTCAGAACTGCCTTTGAAAGTGACTTCTAATGTACAACAGAAGGCGTTTCTCTAAAAACACTGAAGTTCGAAGAATATGGGTTTATCAAGGTATGATGATTGGAGCAGTTTTTATTTATTTGGTTTTGCTCTCTGGAAATCAGGCAGAGTTGCTGCTACCTGCCGAAGCCTCTCTACCAGGCACCTCCTTCCTCCTCCCTCTTCCCCCTCCCTTAGATCACTAGGCCTCATAAAAAAGGGAGGGGTCTTCCAGGTGTTGGCATACTTTGGAACCGTTATTTCAGATCCCACGAGAATTGAAAACACTACTTTCCCTTCAGGCAGAGACAACACGGGCTTTGGGAGGAGATGTCACTGTAACAGGCGAGGCCAGATAATTCAGAGATACAAAAAAAAAAAAAAATTACACTTTTTCTTCTGACCTCCAGAGTGGGGTCTGAAGATTCCTCCTGGGGAGCGGGTGAAACCAATTTCTGCTCTGCCTGATGGCCTTAAGAAAGGGCCTCCCATCTGCTCTGAACACCCCCCTTGCGATGTCAGGAAATCTTCCTGCCTGCAAATATTGGCAAGAGGCTGCTACGACAGGCGGTGCTGCTTTAAATAGGACGAAGACCACAGGGCAAAAGGAGTCTCAACCTTCCTACCCACCAGACCACCTGGCCTCCCATCCCCAAAGGCCCAGCACCGGCAAAGGAGACTGTAAGGAAAAATCTCTGATTCTGAGCAGGGTGGGAAATGAATCAGTGTGTGTTCCAGGAAAACGCCTCTATTGGATTCTCAGGAGCTGGGCTGCCCCAGAACAGGTCTCCCCAATCCAGCTGCTGAAGTTTTAGTGTCTGAGCATCTGCACCCTCCATGACCCAGTCTCTCCGCTTCTGTTGTGGTGATTCAGTTAATGCTGGGAGAAACTTAAGAGGTTCCTCCATCCAGTTCTACTGGGCGGCTCTGCTTCTGCTGGTGCTAAGGAGAGGGTCTAGTCTCACGAAGGCCAGCCCTGTGCCCCACACAGAACTCTCAGCCTAGGAGGTTGGACTGGGGCTGGCTCTGGCCAGGCCAGGGGGCTCTGGCCTTGAATTTCATCCCCTCTGCCAACCAAGGGCATCTCTTGTCAGGAAATAATCATGAGACCAACTATACCCAAGGAACAGCCTAAACTGTCTTTTCCCGCCTCCCCCCGCCCTGCCCCAAGCTGATGACCTCACAGTGTTCACACATTTTTGTTTCCTAATTTAATTCCTGTATTATTTTAGAACTTGTTTCACTGTCTCTGGCCCTTTCCGCCTACCCTAGTTGACAACTTTTAGGAAGGGTTTCTGCCTGATGAACTCAAGCTTGAGAGACCTCCTTGCAAAGCCTGTGGCTGAACTTTAGAAGGTGCCTCAGTCACTTTTGGGGGTGAGCTCCGCTCTGTCCTTCCCACAGTTTTCCAAATCAACTGGCCTGTATCTTGTAATTTTACAGATGTGGAAACCAAGGCTCAGAGAAGGATTTGACTTACTCAAGGGCATACAGGGAGCTGAGAGCAGAGTCTGCATCAGACTCCGAGTTTCTCGATTTGAAGTCCATTTGCTCAGCTTTGAGGGTGGTGTGATTGCTAATAATAAACTACCTTTCGGGAAGCATCAACTCCATACCAGACTACATGCCATGCCAGACACTTTACATAAGTCGTCATGACAGCAATTCTAAAGAACATCATTAGCCCCAATAAAAATTAAAAAATAAAATTACAAAAGTAATGATATGCATAAATCAAAATACTTCCAATAATACAAAGGGGCATAAGATGAAAGTAAAAGTCTCCTACTCTGCCCTTCCCCCCTGCCCAGAATACCACTGACTGCTTTTGCTCTTTAGTGACTTTCTCCATGTCTGATAGACCTTATCATTACTTTATGAATGACGAGAGGTCGGCTCACATCAGGCCGACTGGCTGGGGCTACCTGTCTCCAGGCTCAGCACTTCCATTCTTCTGCATTAGCTAAGGTGAGTGGGGGAGAAAATGGAAGTGAAGGAAGCCAGAGATTAAAAAGAAGGGTCAGGTTAGAGTTAATATCACCCCTTCCTTTCCTCTCCTCCTGCCCCATCCAGGCTCCCACTAATGCTACAGTTTTTCAGGAGCCCAGACCATAAGCTCTCTCAGGGCAGATAACCTGATGCTCATCTGTGATGTCAACTAGACAAACAGCTCTTCTCAGGCCCCTGTCACCTGAGTACTGTCACCCAAGTGCTGCCCACACCCTCTACTAGCTCTAGGACTGGTGCAAACCTCTTAGGCTTGAGATTTCCCCGCCTGTCTCTGCGGGTTGTTCCGAAGCTAGAATGAGAGGCAGGCAAAGGACCCCGTAAACTTGAAATCTCTCCATGTAAATAGAGCAGCTGCCTTTCAAAAGCCTGTATAGGACCCTGTGCCCTATTCGTTCAGAACAGTGGATTTTTAGGGTTCTTTGCAAAAAGGGTGTGTTTTAGGGATTTGAGGGTTAGCATTTTGTGAGTTGTGCCTGTGGGGCAGCGCTAGAAGTATGTCTTAGAGCAGAAGGGGCTGTTCATTTATCCCTGAAAGATGGCAACACTGAGTCTTTGGAATCTGAGTGGATTTCTTTCTGCTGGAGAACAGATACAGCCAAGCTGGTGAGGGCAGAAGGAGGCAGTTACCTTGCCTGGGTTGCACAGTGGGGTGTAAGAGGTGTGGCTGAAAGGATGCTTAAGCCAGTCCCTTTGGGTAGATGTCTGCCTCCCAAGGATGATCTGAGACTGTTTAGTGGCCAGAGCGGTGGTGAGGGTGAATACCGGCGGGCATGAGCTTCCCAGAACCAGTCATTTCATTTGTTTGTTGTTATTTTTTGAGTGGAAGGGAGGGGTATTAAAGGACGGATGTGATCGTTTTTCCAGGGAGCTAGTCCTGTCATTGAGGCCCCTTCATTCTGGAAGAATCTTTAGAAATATCCTCAATTGAGGGGCCTCCAAGTGAGAGCAAATGATAAGGTGCGGCCATGGTCTCCTAAGCTTTGCAGAGGAAGAGCTGCTGGGGAGGGGGTCTGGTGTCTCTGAAAAGCCCGTCTACAAACATGCCCAGAGCCCGGTGACACGCACAGATATGAGATGGGACGGAGGGAGACTGAGCGTCAGGCAAGAAGAAGAAAACGGTTTTAAAGCGAATGAAGGGAGCTGGGGAGTGGGCGGGTTCCAGAGAGAAACCGTGAAAGAGGGCAAGGCAGATTTTCCTGGAGGCCTAGCCGGGCTGCAGAGCTCGCCTTCAACGCCGGTGTCAGGACAAAGGATGCTGCGCCCCCTGGTGGCACACCGGCAGCCGGCGCCCGCACGCTACGGCGGAGACCGGTCGGCCAGACCCATGGACCAGCGGGAAAAGTCGGCGGGTCAGATGCCTTTTCTTCTGTTTGCTAAGCGAGTTGAAGTTGAAATAGCCTTTGCTTTCTCAACTCTGCAGTCTAAATAGAGACGCTGGTATAAAGAGAGCGGGTTTTGTGATTGTGGTATGCAGTTTAGGCAGACAGGACAATGCCTGTTTGGAAGTAGCCTTGTAGGGTGGGAACTGCCCTGGCTGGGAGAAAAGACCTGCGTTTTCGGTGGAGTGCTGGTCTGGAGCGAGTCTTTAAAATTTTAAGAACCTCCTTTTCCTAGTCTTAACACAAACGGGGATACAGTAAGATATTTTGAAGGTCTTTTCCAAGCTCCAATACTGGGATTGATGAGATAATCATTATTTTTTTCCCAGAGCCTTGCACATTTGACATGATTTTTTTCTGTTGACACACAGGTGCAAATGTTAACATGTTTCGGCATCATACGTTCCCTGGTTCTGAGCAAAGATTTTTGTGGCTCCTTTCCTTTTAAAAATGCAAAATAATCCTCTTTTCACACAAAAGCCATCCCCTCCACCTTTTGTGGAGCCTCTTGCAAAAGGCAGCAGGGTGAGCACAGATCTTTAGTCTCTGCTCTATTTCTTTTAAAAATAAAGTAGGAAAGTGTTGTGCTGGAAATTATGCTGCTAAGTGTTACATGTGGTAGGTGTGAATGTATGTTTCAATAGTTCCAGGCACAAGACCAAAAACCTCCCCAGAATTAGCAGAATTTTCAGCTATAATCTGGCTAACATTTCTGCAAATAGGTACAAATACCAATTTGGGAGTATGCTGCCTCCAAGGAGCTGTATAGTTGGGTTTCCATTGAAATTTGGGGCCATCCCTTAGATGGTCAGGTGATTTTAAGTAGGATCGCTGAGAGTTCCCTCTCTTAAAACCTGCAGATCGAGTCTGAGTAGCCCGTTATACCCCACGGCAATTTCTGCTCTGCACTTGAAGTCTTATCGCTATAGAATGGGTACGTTTTCGTTTTCGTCTTTAAGAAACTGATTACAGTGCTGCAAAGGATCACTTGAGTAGCAATCTTTTTTTTTTTTTTTTTTTTTCC
>NW_006792454.1:2316453-2339974 GCF_000442215.2 Lipotes vexillifer
GCACAGGCTCCGGACGCGCAGGCTCAGCGGCCATGGCTCACGGACCCAGCCGCTCCGCGCATGTGGGATCTTCCCGGACCGGGGCACGAACCCGTGTCCCCTGCATCGGCAGGCAGACTCTCAACCACTGCGCCACCAGGGAATCCCGAGTAGCAATCTTAGTTTTGCCGAGGTAGAGGGAGTGTGCAGCCATTGTCCCATGGTAGACAGTGTCACCATGCCATATGCTACCCTGGAGGAGCCAGGTCCATCTCTCTGAGAGAGGGGAAGCAGGAGGAAAAAGAACAGCCCATGCAATGTGGCGAATGGCAGCTGCTGAGGACAGGGCTAGTGCTGTGACTTGGAGCACTGTGCCCACTCTGAAGTCAACAGCTGTGTACTGGGCTGAATTATGTTGTGTCCCCTCCAAAATTCATACGATGAAGCCCCAACCCCTAGTACCTCGGAGTGTGACTCTGTTTGGAGAGAGGACCTTTAAAGATGTTATTCAGGTAACAGGAGGTCAGTGGGGTGGGCTCCCATCCAATGTGACTGCTGTCCTTATAAGAAGAGGAGATTAGGACACAGGCAGGTACAGAGGAAGAGCCTGTGAAGACACAGGGAGAAGGTGGCCATCAGTGAGAAGCCAAGCTCGAGACTGAGGCCTTAGAAAAAGCAACCCTGCTGACACCTTGATCTGAGCCGTCTAGCCTCCAGAACTGTGAGAAGATAAAGTTCTGTCATTTAAGTCACTCAGTCTATGGTACTTCGTTATGGTAGCCCTAGTGAACTAATACAAGCGGCAACTCGGCACCAGCCAATTCTGTGCTCCATTTAGGGATGCAAACATAGAGTCAGCAAATTTTTCTAGTTTTCAAGAGAGGTTAGGAGTCTTTTGCTTTTTAACTCTTTGGCAGCAGGGCTGGTGGCTTCACAGACATGCAACCTGTTCAGTCAAACAGGACCTGGTACTAGGAAGGGCCTCGGTGCTTGGTTTAATGTGAAATTCTTAAACTTTGAACAAGGGGCCTGTATTTTCACGTTTCACTGGACCCCGCAAACTATGGAGCCAGTCCTAACATGAAGTTTGAATAAAGTTTAAGGTTAAATAAAGTTTAAATAAGGCTAAGAGTATGAAACAAAATATGTCTGAGGCTGGATGCAGCATGGGACACGTGTATGAACTTTCTTTTGCTAAATGGATTACGATTTCCCATTCCCCCAGAATCCCTGGGAAGAAATTTGTAGAGCCCAGAGGCTTTCTGGGGGTTGGAAGAAAGGCACAGATATTCCCCAGGTGTGAGATTCTACATGAGCTAGTGTAACCCTAACCAAAAAAAAAGAAACAAAAAAAGAAACTTTTGTTTTCAGGGATGGGTAATAAGAACGTCACAGTAAGAATATGCTGAAAAAAGGGGAGGGATAAATTGGGAGACTGGGATTGACATATACACAGTACTATATATAAAATAGATAACTAATAAGAACCTGCTGTATAGCACAGGGAACTCTACTCGATACTATGTAGTGGCCTGCATGGGAAAAGAATCTAAAAAGAAAAAAAAAAAAAGAGTGGATATATGTATATGTATAACTGATTCACTTTGCTGTACACCTGAAACTAACACAACATTGTAAGTCAACTAAATGCCAATAAAAATTAAAAAAAATAAAATAAAAAAGAATATGTTGAGAAAAGGCCCAACACGAGGAATTAAGTGTTTGGTTTGGGATGGAGAGCTGGGTTGGGCCCTGCATATGCCTGATGCTGGAAGCTCTCCCAGAGCCATCCACCTGGGCACCGAGTTGGGCTTTGGGAAACTGGCACTGAGTATGTTCCCCAGTATGACCAGTAGGACTCAGGGGCAGTACAGCTCACTGTATGAGCAACATGGAGACACAGCAAGTGACAAAGTGAGAGGGACTGGCTAGACCCCAGTTTTCTGCCCACAGCAGGGGAGCAGGATTTTTTCTCCTTTGGGCTGAGCCAGTCCCGAGATTCTGGAGAGGTTTTCAGTTGGGCTGGGTTAGGAGTGCTGAGCTGCGAGAAGGAAACCTGGACTGCCTGTTTCAAGGTGGGCCTGAGCACTCCACTGTAAATGAATGAGATTCTTGAGGGTCATGGTGCATGCCATGTCAGTTGACTCTCATCTGGAAGGGAAAATTTTGCCCCTGGTGAAAGGAACATCAGTCATCAGTGAGCAGAGTCCCGGGGATATTATGGAGAGATCCTGTTTTTAAGGCTAGGCATTGATTTATGGAAGCTCACTGAAAATATTATAGCGGAATGTTTGGTCAGGAGGTCTACTTTTCTAGCTCTATTTCTGCCTGGTACTGGCTAACTAGAGAGTATAAATTTTAAAAAAAAGTAATTTCTTATGCACATTTATGCAAACTCCCTCAGGGGAATGAGTGAAAGACTGTTTGAGACCCTCTGAATTTCTTGGAAGAAAGTTGCTGTATAAATTAATATAGAGCTTTTTTTTTTTTTTCATCCCAGGTCTGCATGACACTTGGAAGAACACTTCCCATCACGCAAGGGAGAAAATGAAGCTCTCTACTGGTCTTTATCAGAGAAGCTAAAAATTCCCCCTCTCTTTTCTGCAAGTTTCCCAAACCCCATGACTCTGATTTCCAGGCCAGAGAGTAAGGTTTAATTTTTATTACTCTTTATACTTTGCATATGGAGAGTGCCTGCACAGCACTGTGAACTACTAATTATTATGAGCCTGTTGTGGGCAAGGCCAGGTCTTGGTGTGACAAGAAATTCAATCACACCTGCTCAGTGATCTGTGGGCCCCAAGTCAGCTCCTGTGTTCTGACAAACAGCGCCCTCCCCCGCCCTGGAGTTGGTGAGCAGACTCCTTCTTTGGGCTGAGCCAGTCCCAGGATTCTTAAGGGGTTGGGGTAGTGACCCCAAATTTAACAGAACTGGAATTCTGTATGTGGCATTTCTATTTCCATTCCTAAACGGTAGGGAAGGAGAACGAGCATGTGGAAAATAAGAAACCTTGCTAAAAATTTTAACTTAAAAGACCACTGGGTTAAGAGAAATGAAAATTCTGTCCATATAAAAACTTGTCCACAAATGTCATAGCAACATTATTCATAATAGCTGAAAAGGAGAAACAGTTCAAATGGCCGCCTGGCCACCAACTAATGAGTGGATAAACAACATGTGGTATATCTCTACAATGGATTACTATTTGACAATAAAAAGGAATGAAATATTGACACATGCTACAACATGGATGAACCTTAAAACATTATGCTAAGTGAAAGAAGCCAGCCACAAGGGAACACCTATTATATGATTCCATTTATATGAGGTTCCTAGGCTAGGTATATCTACAAAAACAAAAAGTAGACTATTGGTCACCAAGGGCTATAGGTCAGGGTGGAGACATTGGAAGATGACAGTTGAGTGGGTCAGAGTTTCTTTTGGCGGGTGATGAAAATGTTCTAACAGTAATTGTGATGAAGGTTGGACAACTCTGTGAATGTACCGAAACCACTGGATTTTGCACTTTAAATGGGTAAATTCCATGGTGTGCAAATTATGTCTCGATAAAGCTGTTAATCTTTTTTTTAATGATACTCTAATAACGACCGTTGGTTTATGTATTTTTCTGAAGTTGCTCACCTTGGGATAAATGTGTCTAGGCTTAAGAACAGATTGTGTGAACTAAGTAAAATGAGAATGTGGAAACAGTGATTTTTCTCCTAGGTAGAGAGACTGATTTGCAGAACCATGTGTAGCCACAATAGTTGTACCAGTAAATGTTTTGAACTTTGCTGAACATTTTTTTCCTTAGCCTGAAATCATTAATACCTGTTTGAATGATGATACGGAAGTGGCTTTGTTGTTTTTGTCTTTTCCATATTCCTTTCCCTTTCTTAACTAACAGCACCCCGATTTCCTCTTAAGGACCCACCCACCTCATTTTCAGTCCGTGTGGTTTGCATGTTGCTGATCCTATGCCTTAGGCTGTATGACTCCGACCTGATCAATTAGCAAATTCTACCCAGTGGTGTTGGAGCTGGCTCATACCAGCTCATCTGAACCAACCAGTAAATTTTCAGGAATTTTGTGAGCCAGTTGTTAAACGTCATCACCATTAAAATTTAAAGTATATATATTTATAATTAAGTAAATTATATTTAAAACAAAGTCAATAGGCACTCAAAACTCATCACTTTCTAATTATTTGAATACATTATACTCTTATCTGTGCTCTTGAGGCTACTGACATCTATTGGATCCGGATGGTGGAAGCACTATATAATGGTCCGCTACTGTGCATCTTTTCCCAACTCCAAGTTCAGTGACTTCCTGTTGATAACTTGAAATTGGACATGGTGGCAGTATTTAAACCACGGAGGTTAGGCAAATATTATATATGAGGGCTCCCCCTTTTCTGTCAAGGAGATTGTTAAACATTTACTAGCTGTAGTGGGTTGAATGGTGTCCCCCGCAAAAGATATGTCTGTACTCTAACCCCTGGAACTTGTGAATATGATCTTATTTCAAAAAAGGGTCTTTGCAGGTGAAATTAAATTAAGGACCTTGAGATGAGATCATCCTGGATTATCCCGGGGGCCATGCATACAATCACATGTGTCTGTATGAGATCAAGGCAGGGGGAGATTAAACACAGATACACAAAAGAGACACACAGATAAGAGACGGAGGCAATATGACCACAGAGGCAGAGATCTGAGTGAAGCGGCCACAAGCCGAGGATTGTCTGGAGCTACCAGAAGCTGGAAGAGATAAGAAACAGAATCTCCCCTAGAATCTCTGGAGGGAGAATAGCCCTGCTGACATCTTGATTTTGGATTACTTGACCTCCAGAAAAGAGGAAGTAAATTCCTCTTATTTTAAGCCACCCAGTTTGTGGTAATTTGTTACGGCAGCCACAGGAAACTAATGTACACGCTGCAGCATTATACATGGTTCAGGGATGGTCATGTGACCCATGCTAGGACAATGGGAGGTCAGCTTCTACTGTAAACGAAACACTCTGCTTCCACCAGGGGTGGCTATGTGGTTCCATCTTTGCCACCATATTTATTTGCCAAAGAAGGAAAACAGCATAGAAAGTGGTAAAGTTGGGATGTAGAGACAGAAAAAGAGAAAGAGAGAGAGAGAGTCCAGACAATGTTATTTGAGAAGCTAGATCTCTTCTACCACTGAATTTTTAAAATTCTTTGAACAAATTAATTTCTTTTCTCTCTAAACCAAGTTCTTATCCAATAAAGTCATGTTAATTTTCAGACCACGGATAGGGTTGTAAATACAAACAACTGCTATCATTTCATTAGTTACTATTTAAATCAAGCATAACTAACAAAGAAAATTAAAAAAAAATATATATATATATATATATATCAAACAGTGAACAATCTGAGATCTACCTGAATTCAATCGTGTTCACTTGTTCCACAATTATTGAGCCAACCATGTCTAAAACATTCCATTCAGGACAGATATCCATCTATTTAAGAGCTTACAATTTATTTGCCCGTAAGGAGTTTGGTGTAGCCCACATTAATGAGGTTACCAGCAGGATTAACTTTTCATTACATAGTCCATATTTTTCGAGACAGTACTAAATTCATGTAATTTCATTATTTTTCCTAAAGAGAATTTGTTTAATGCACAACTGAAATATTTTACCTTGTTTATGAGTTTACATTTAAGTACATTCACAGATCTCTGAATTAAAAAATCTCTTGGAATTTTTGGGTTGGGAAAATATTCTTATAGTGATTTTCAATAATACTGTACCTTTGGTAGTTTTGTACCTTTCAGCAATTTTTATTTTCTATTATCCTTAGTAATTTGTTAGTGTGGACAAGCACATTTCGAAAGGAGCATGCCTCAGAAAATCCTAAGGACAGACATACTGTATTGAACTATTTTTAAAGTAAAAAGAAAATCTTTTTATCTTTAGAATTTCTATCTCTAACCATTTTTCCAGTTCAAGAGGTTTAAAATTAATTCTGTCCCTCATAATCCTATCTCTTACCTCTATTTTCAAGTACCTTTGTTTTTTGATGAGCACATTTTGGATGAATTCCCAGTCAACTTTTAAAATTTAATTAAACTCGGCTAAGTTTAACTCAGATAGCATTAACAGATAGTTTCTTGATAGCTGATTAACTGGGAACCCATCTTTAGGAATTCTAAGAAAAAAAGGTTGCTGAGCGTTGTTTGTTGCTAAAAGTTCTAATACTGATGTCACTAGCATCAATAAACGAATGCCCACTTGTCTTGATTTAAAAAGGAAATGAACTTTCAAATGCAAATATCCAAATATTACATTATTCTGAGTATTTTATACTTGCTAGTAGCATTACTTACCAAAATAGAGAATTGGAGTATTTTCAAGTCAAAAAACCCACATAAACCATCAAACACATAAAGAACAAGCAAGCAGACTGCACACACACACACACACACACACACGCAGGCACACACACACACACACACACACGTATGTGAAGCATAGGGAATAAAAGATTTTACTGAGGACATATATCATACATTAATTGGTCAATGTTCAAGCCTACTCTCTTAGTCTAGAACAGTACTCCTCCTGTACAAAAAAGTAGCCACCTGGACTTCCCTGGTGGCGCAGTGGTTAAGAATCCACCTGCCAATGCAGGGGACACAGATTCGAGCCCTGGTCTGGGAAGATCCCACATGCCGCGGAGCAACTAAGCCCGTGCGCCACAACTACTGAGCCCGTGTGCTGCAACTACTGAAGCCCACACGCCTAGAGCCTGTGCTCTGCAACAAGGGAAGCCACCGCAATGAGAAGCCCGCGCACCACAACGAAGAGTAGCGCCCGCTCACTGCAACTAGAGAAAGCCTGCGGACAGCAATGAAGAGCCAGTGCAGCCAAAAAAAAAAAAAAAAAAAAAGTAGCCACCAAGGGAGAGGGATGGACTGGGAGTTTGGGAATAGCAGATGCAAACTATTATATACAGCTAAACAACAAGGTCTCACTATACAGCACATTGGAAAAGAATATGAAAAAAGAATGTATATATACATGTATAACTGAATCACTTTGCTGTACAGCAGAAATTAGCACAACACTGTGAATCAACTATACTTCCATAATATAAATTTTTTTTAAAAAGGTAGCCACCAAAATTTGGGGGGAGATTAGAGTCGTTATCTATTTGGACTTGTAAGAAAACATGGGAAAATCAAAACTTAGCTTTCAGAATCCCCATTTTTGTAGCCCCCTAGAAGCCTAAAATAAAAATTGAGAACACATAAAGTTCACCAAAGACAGAGGTAAACAGACTCAAAATAAGTGTTTAGAAAGCTACTTTGTTCCCATGAACAAAAGCAGCATTTAAATATTACTCATTCTTGATAACGCTGGCTATGGAGAACTCAAGCAAGTTTGCTTTTTTCCTAAAGCAAAAAAAAGAAACTCACTCACCACCAAAGCTGAAATACAAGGAACCGGAAAAAATCAGTGATTTGTTCCCTGATGGCAGCTTTATGCCAGAGGTACAAGAGTTTCTTTACACTAAATTGTTTTCTTCATGTGGAAAACATTGATAGGAATCTAGGTGAGTGGATATAATTAAGTAGCTGCGTGGCTCTAAAATGCTCTTTTTTCCCCATCTAAACACCTCAACATCTGCCCAGGAACCAGAGGAGAGGAACAGCCTTCGAAGAGTTTGGCCCCCGAGATATTTCCAAACTGCCGGGACGAAGGCTTGGAACAACTACAATAGGGAACCATCCTGCCTTGGACCCGAAGCTAGATTGATGACCTAATACATCTTTCCATCTCCGACTGCCATAGTTTTATGAGCATCAAGAACTGGGCATCTGCCACAGTCAACAAATAGAGCTTCTCCAGAGCTTATACAGCCACAGAAACTCAAGTATCCCCCAAACCATAGATCGCACAGCCTCCCAGGGCTCAGGGTGCTGCCTCTAGCTTTCACCAGGTATGAGATGGAAATGCTCCTCTGGCAGGATAATTCTTAAAAGGAAGCGTGCGTGTTACCCTCCATGTTATCTTGGCTTAAGAACTCTAAGTCAGTGCAGACCAGATTGCTGAGAAACTAGCAAAGGATGGCTTAAGGGCCCTCTTTCTCAGGGACCCCTTCCAAAGCCCTATACCTCATTTTGTATTTGTAATTTTGCATTCTTTTGGTTGAGCCCCCTTAATTGCATAAGCTATAGAATCCCCGCCCCCTCCCACCCCACCAAATGGGGATCTGCCCCCCGTAAATTGCACCAAATCTTACTATGAAAAGAGTGTGAAAATTAAACACAAACTCCTATTCATCTTTTAGGGATACCCTGCTCCCCTGGCAAGTCACTGTTGACGATGAGACCCCTTGGTTTGTGTCTCTGGTCCTCAGCTGTCCTCTCAACTAAAGCAGTGGTTCAAAAACTGGCTGCCGTTTAAGTTTATTCTCCTTAGCTCCTAGTGGAAAGAACACTCCATTGTGGGCTAACTATTACAACGGCTTACGGACTCTAAAGGCCAGAAGAATTTCCATGTGTGGTCCTCCTTTTGGTTAAATGGCATCACTGCTCCACATTGGCTAAGTTTTGTTTTCTACTCAAGTTGACGGATTTGGAGTAGGCTTCTACACTTTCTTAACAGGGCTCTCGAGGGACCAAGTCCCAGCATCATCTATTTTTTTTCTGATTACAAAAGTAACAGCATGTATATAGTATATATCCATAAATAACTTGAAACATTATAATATATAGCACAGAAAGTGAAAATCTTTCATAATCCCACACAGCTGAGAAAACCAGTTAACATTTTTTCAAGGCATATATTAAAATTTATTTATTATTTTACAAAAATGGGATTATATTCTCAACTTCGAAGTGTGCTAGTTTCCACCTAGCAACATGTCTTACACATATTTCCATGCCAGTCTGTAAAAAATGATCTTCCTTTTAATCTTCTTTTTAACGGCTCCATGGTATTATATTCCATGGCCGAACCAAACTTCTCTTAACCAATTGCCTGTTAGTGCACATTTGGGGCCTTTCCAGTTTTCCCCGTAACACGGATTCTTACAAACATCATTTTACACTTACATCTTTGAGCAGTTGTAGGAGTATTTCTCTATGATGAATTCCCAGAAGGTGGATTATTATCGGGTCAAAGGGTATGAGCACTTCATTTTTAATAGCTAGTGCCAAATTGCCCTCCAATAATTTTATACCGATTTATACCCCCAACCACACTGTAAGAAGGAGGCTGTTTCCCCACCCCACCTTAGCAACACTAAAATCATGCAATTTGGGGATGTCTGATGTGAGTTAGGAGTTAAGAGATTCAGCCTGTGGAGCTTTTTCCCTTTGTGAACAGCTAACAAAGACATCAAAAGTCTCCCCCTTTCCTTGATGAACCCTCTGCTCTGAGTGAGCCAATACCCAGACAGACATCTAGCTAATGTGAGAGGTGAAAATTCTAACACCTAATGCTTGCGCCTAGCTAGATTAGAGACAATTGGCCAGTGAATGCATAAGCAAATGTGTGAGTTATAGAATACTCAATAACTTAATTATGAAAGAAATATAAAGCACAGTCCTGACTCGGGCACCTCAGTTTCAACGTAAACAGCACATTTGATCTCGTAGCATCAGAATATTTACATCTGCGCAATTCCTGGAATTCACCCCTATGTTTAGTGGAGCAAAGTAATTTGAAAAATCTATTCTTTAAAGGTATGTGAAAAGTGACTTTGAGTCAGGCCATTTAAGAAGAGCAACGTTTGCCAACATCCAGTCTGAAGGAGCTCATTCGGAGGATTACCATGGTTTATGTCTCCAGAATCAGGATGAATGGGCATTAGGTTGAGAAGAAACTTTAGGAGTTATCCAGTAAAAAGATTTCGAACCTCTGCTCCACGAAGATCTGGGGTTGCTTTAGGGAGACAGAAGAAGTTGACAGAGGAGTAAGGCAGCAGGGGTTAAAGGCACATGGTATTCTAACCCTAATTCTACAAGAGCCCCACTGGGATCTGCTTCATATGGTGCGTTATACAGTGCCTTATCTGGAGCAAGTTGATCCCTTACTTTCCTCGTCTATAAAATAGACATGATAACAGTGCCTGTTAAGAGTAGTGAAGATTAAATTCAATAATACCGTACATGTCAAGGGCTTAGCCAAATACCCTGCACATGCCAAGGACTCAATGAATGTTTACTAATGTATTATTTACGATTTTCCTTTGAAAACGGATTCTGCCGCTAAAACACACACTTGAAAACCACCCGTTTATTTCTGTCATCTTGCAAATAAGGTGGTTCTTTCAGATGGAGTGGTGTTAGATTTCATTTCCTGCTTCCCAATCCAATGATCTTACTCTGTGGCCCCAGTCCACTTTCACGGAGACTGCTGGGGGCTCTGAGGATAATCGGCCTCCCACACACCAGGTGGCTCCACTCGCCAACAATGTGGGCAAGATCACAGCTCCTCTGTCTGCATTCCCATTGATTTATGGAAGAAATATCAACGTATGAAAAAAAAGTTTCCCTTGCCCTGTGGGAGAAGGTCCCTGCAGGTTCACCATGAGAATTGAACGTGGAAGTTGCAAAATGTTAGAAAGATTACCTAGTTGCCATCTCATCCATTATTATGAGGACAATTGAAAGGAGTTCAGAAAGGGACACTTAAACCTTCTAAGACTGGCTGAATTTTCTCTTCTTGGCCAGATGTTTTTAAAAGGAAGAATTCATCCAACAAACATACACTCTTATCAAGCCTTTTCTCAGGAAAGCTTGTCTCTATGTAGGGGAAGTTTTCCTAATGAATCACAGACATAAGGCTGGAGGGGGAGAGCTTCCAGCATTTTCCTCTTTGAGTGGTCCAACATGAGACCAAAATCCAGGGAGTAAGGAGCAAAACCTTCCAAACCGTGTATCTTTCCTACCCAAGAACTCCTTCCATGCCCATCACTGCTGCTGCTGGAGAGCCAGACGTGGGTTTGGGGAGGGGCTTCTCTGTGTCAGGGCCGTTTGGGGTCTGTGCTAGACTTAGGAACAAGTAGACATAAAAGCTGTAGAATTAAGGGTTGAAAACAGCGTTTAATGAAACCCCTCCCTCCAGACGCTCTTGATCAAAGTCTCTCCTTGCACTAAGACAACCGGTCTACAGTTGCATACATAAAACTCTGGCAACACTCTGTCCTCATGGCTTTCAACAGAGGCTTTAGACCTCTGAAACTGGGCATCGTCCCAGAATTGAGATCCAGTTGCATTACGCATACCAGAAGACACACCACCACAGCCGAAGCCCGTGCAACCACTTTCTTTTAACCTCGCGTCTGTGAAAAATTACTTTCCAAAAAAATAAGTGAAACCCGATGTCTTCTCCGGGTGGTTATTTTTGCGCCTATGAAGTCAGTAAAACTCTCCAGATTTATTAGACAGCCCTGCTGCGGAAGACAAGACCACTTCCTATTCCCCAGCAGAAATGTGTGCCATTCCTTTCTGTAACCTTCTGACCACAGCTTTTAATTTTATTCATTTCTTTTATTTTTCCCAGAAAATTTGTCAGAACCTTCTAAGATAAGTGGCTTGGCCTGCACTAAAATCCCAATCTCTGGCATCCAAAAGTGACAAAATGAACACATTTCAGGCTCCTCTAGCTTTTCTTCTTTCCTTCCCGTTTTAGAGAGACCCTCGTTCCTTTTCATCAAAAACAGCAAAGAGTCTGGCTGTCTCTCCTTCAACCACTCTAAACACCACATGCAACACCTACCAACAAGTTATACTCCTGTGGGCGTCCACTAACCATGGGATGATGACTATGATCATGACAACTGGAATCAGCTCTGTTTACTGCCACGGTATTTATTGAGCCCCTACTGTATATGCCAGGGTTCTCCTGGGTGTGGAGATGCAAAAATGTAGAGAATAATGTACATTCTTTCCAGGAGCTCAGAGTCTACTAGGGGAAATAAACATGTTAACAAGTACAAGTCATTTAGTGTGACAGGTTTACTAATAAACAGAATCTTGTGGGATACAAAGACTAGGACATGGAAAGGTAATGAAGGGCTTCTCAGAGCTGTGTGTTAAAAGATGAGTAGGAGTTCGTCAGATAAACTTAGGGAAGGGCGTGCCATGCGGAGGGACTACCAATTGCAAAGGATCAGAGGTGTGAAACAGCATGGTGTATTTGGGACCTAAGATGTTCTGTGTGTTGGGAATGAAGTTCAAAACGTAAGCAACCTGTGTTCACGCATGAATGTGGGTAGACTTTTTAGGCGAAGGGGAACTACCGAACAGGATAAAGACTTGGCGCAGTTGTGGTGGCGTGATCAGCAGAAAGAGCACAAGTGGCTGAGGGCTATCCAAGGGAGAAATGAAGAGAGCCTGAGCTATGCCAGTGTGATGGGAATGGAGAGGAAGATTTAGAGTGATAGCAAAGAGGAAGACATAAAAAGGTAGTAGAATCGTAAAGATTCCCACTCCAGAAGGACTTTTAAGCAATTGTATTTCATTATTTAACAGTGAAAATTACCTCCAAAATGCTTTTAGTATTATTGACTCACTAAATTTTTTTTTCTCCACCTCCTTCCAAAACTGATTTGAAGTAGGAAAGAGATTCTGTAGCTACAGCCAGGGCCACCGTGTAAGACTGTGTAACCTTGGCCATCTATGAACTAATGAAGAGCTTTTGTAGTACATTATACCTGGTTCAGTCATTCTGAACATCATTTAAAGAAACTCATACCAGCACTATCTTGACTAGCTTGAATTTTGATTATCCTCGTGTTAATACGCCATATATCACAACTTACTGTGTACTTCACTGGATGATAACTTCTAGTTCACTTACTCATAGTTTCAGGGCATTGAGAGAGAAGGTGCTCTTGGCTACATGCGCTCATTCGGTTTTGGCAAAGGAAAGAAGGTGAAGTGCAGCATTTTGGGAATCAGAAGACCCTTGATTTGTTCCCTGTGAAATTGGGCAAGGCATGTAAGCTCAGTTTACCCAACTGTCTAATGGCCCAACATTAATGTCTACCTCATAGTTTTGGTGTAAGAATTAAACGAGCCTATGAATAGAAAGTGCTTGGCACATAGTAAGCTGACAGGTCTTAGTGCACTCTATGCTGTGCTGGGTGCTTGAAATATAGTATCTCATTATAATCTTCTAGTTTTACAGAAAAGGAAATTTAAGCTCTTTGAGGGCCTTTGTTTATCATTATATTTCCAGTCTGCATAATAGTGTCTGCCTCAAAACACCTAAGTATCTTGCTAAGAGGGATTAAATAATAACTTGTCCAAAGTCAAACATCTAGTAAATAGCATGATTAGGATTCAGACCTAAGTCTGCATGATTCCAAGCCCAGGGCTCTTTTAATAATTTCCCAGTTTCATTGTATAAAAGACAAGGACGTGGAAGCTGATTGAAGTGCTGTTTTGTGCCTTCTCTTACTACCAGTTCTCAAATGATTTGATTATTATCCTTTAGGCTTCTCAGTATAAGTAGTTTCCATCCGTATCACTTAAAGGTCATTTCCAGAGTATTTATACAGGGGTCAAGCTCATGGCTTATATTTTTTGCTTCAGCCCCATTTCCAGTTTTTAATGCTTTCTAGGTGAGGTTCACCTACTAGAGTCTACAGAAGGCATTTCAGCCTTAACATCTCCAAGCCAGGGCTCATCCACCGGCCCCCACCTTTCTCTTCTCCCACATTCACCCTCCAGAAGCCCTGCTTCCCCTTATGTCCTGATAGATGACATTTTTTCCACCCAGGGACTCAAGTGAAAGATTCTGGCTTCAATCTTTACTCCTCCCATTTTCCTTATCTGACTGGTCACCAGGTTTTACTGTTTCTACCTCAGAAATGGTTTTCAGATCTGACTTTTCCTTTTCACCTCAGCTGCTAGTCTCTAATTCAGTACAGTGGTCCCTAGGTACCGGTAGGGGATTGGTTTCGGCCCCCATGACCCCCACCAGAATACCAAACTCCAGGGATGCTCAAGTCCCTTATATAAAATGACACAGTATTTGCATATAACCTACACACAGCCTCACATATACTTTAAATCACCTCTAGATTACTTATCATACCTAATACAATGTAAAAGTTATGTAAATAGTTATAAACATAATGTAAATGCTGTGTCAATAGTTGCTGGCAAATTCAAGTTTTGCCTTTTGAAACTTTCTGGAATTTTTATTTTTCAACTATAACCCATGGATATGGAGGGCTGACTATACTTCATCATCTTTTGTCTGAAGGGTTTGGGCGGCTTCCAAGTTGACCTTCCCTTCAGTCCCTTCCCTCACCAGCCTTTTGAAGGCAACATGATCTTCCTCTAACATAGAACAGATCTGACACTCTCCAGCTCTAAAACCTTTGGCAGTGCCCCTTACCTCCAGTGTAAGAGGTTGTACTCACTACTATGTAATATTTTATTTAAAACCGAGCCCAGTCAGATTTTCCTGCCACTCCTCCCATGAGTCCTTAGCTTTAGCTATACTGAACCACTTGCCCTTCCCCAAACGCCCAACATACTTTGGGACTTCGGGCCTTTCTTCCAGCTGCTTCCTCTGCCGAGAATGACCTTCCCCTCCTTTTTGGCCTTGAAAATTCCTGCTCATTCCTTAAGGCTCAACCCAATTTCACATCCAGGGTGAGGCTCTTTTCACTTCCCCCAGCTGACTCGAGGAAAATTAATTTTCCTTTGCATTCATCACAGCACTTCCAACATTTTTATTAAAATTAGTTCTTTATGTATTAATGGTCCATGGAGCCTTAAGGTCAAGGACTACTTAATTCATTGATGTGACCCTTGTCCCAATATAAAGCTAGTTAAGTTTTTTTTGTATTTAAGGAAAAAGAGCACATTGGTCTTTTTTTTTTTTTTCTGTATCTTTATTTTTAATTTTTTGAATTTTATTTTATTTATATTTTTATACAGCCGGTTCTCATTAGTTATCCATTTGCACACTGGTCTTTTAAAAAAATAAATGAATAATAGTATAAGTAGCCAAAGGAAGATAAGTCATGTGGAGGGTGGGATGATATGAGATGTTAGGGATTTTGGTCTCATTCATAGGAGGTACTCAATACATGTTAGTTAATTCATGAACAAATCTACTTTATAAATACTTGACCTCACTCCAGGCACAACTTTGCTTAATAACAAAGGTAAAGAATAGCTATGAAAAGGACAGATTGGTCTCAGGATCATATGAAACTGGAAATCCATTAAAACCATATCACTCCTGATAGTGAGGTTTCTTTAGACTTGCCTACTTTCTTACCCTGCTATGGGTCACCCCCAACAAAGGATGTTTTAAGTGTTTAAAAATCCTTCTTGGAGTTCTATCCATCTCTTTGTTTAAAATGTAATTTCCAACCAGCTAGAGGACCAACATTTTCTTATAGTTGTACATAGCCTGTTATCTCTGAAACTTTTGTCAACTTTTCCTCTTTATATGTCAGCTTTGGAAATGAGTTTTTACTTTTCTGTTGTAGGAGAAAACACTCACATAAAGAACTGTTAATACTAAAAATATCTAAGTACCTACTTCTTAGGGTATACAGTATACAAATCTCTCTTCAAGGCTATTCAGTGGTTTACAGGACCTGTTTTAATGAAAGATCTCGCTGGATTGGGGAGTCAGAGACTCTAGGTTCTAGTTCTGACCTGCCTCTAGTCACTTGAGTGACGGTTGGACAAGTCACTTAAACATTAGGTTGCAAATTTGGAGCACCTAGGCTGCACTTGGACCACAGGTGTATGTTGTTTACCCCTTACAATGTTTGAATGAGGTGACAATTTAATTGGGACATTTTATATAAGAACATAGGTTTTTATTTTCTCTTGAGAAATCAGCAGATCTGGCCACAGGGGTCCCACATTCCTACTCAATTTGTAGTAGCTTACCCCTTGAACCCTCTAACATGGCATGGGCTCTCCAGGGCTCCAATGACTTCATCATTTTCTACTGACCTTTAGTCTGCCCTACACAGAAGCAAAATACCAGTTTCTGTTTGTCTATGCATTTGTACTCAAGGGTGATATTAAAAACATTTAAGTACTAAGGCATGGGAACTGACCCATCAGAATGGATACCTCTGTGCTAGAACAACATCCTGGGGATGCCGTGCTCTCCCCAGCTGCTGTATCGTGGGGAGGTCCAAGAGCTCCTAGAGAAAAGGCAAGGGCAGCATCATTTAGTGGGCTGAGAGCAGCCTCCATATGCCAAATGCAAGGACTGTGCTGACCTCAGGTACACACTTCCACAACTTAAGCCCTGCTTGATCTGTTGTTTTCTCAGAGTAGAGAGCGATATTCCTGAATCCATGTCTCTTACTGAAAACAAGTAAATGAAAGAAAACTAGATTAAAAAAAAAAAAAAAAAGGTAGAATGGTTTTCTTGCCCTTGGTTGCCTTGTTCATCCACCAACTGGCCGCTACAGCATATGAGTTTGATTTCCTGGTACGAAAACCAATCGATAAACTCTTTTCCAGCCTAAGCATAAGGAACCTCTAATTTTATCCATTTTATAAATGGAGTGAAGATTTTGCAAAACATCTTGAAGAATTTTGCAAATCATTGTACAGAATTCATATAAGGTCTAAAACACTGCTCGAAATAATAAATCACCAATAAATTATCTCCATTTTCTTACTGGGCTTTTCAATTTTAAAAGCACTCCGATACTTTTTTTTTCTTTTTTAATTTAGCCATGGCTATTTTTCAAATGGAATTAATGACCAAAAGCTAGCCTCAACCTCTAATTACAGTAAGAGACACTAGACAGGAGTTGTTCCAGACACTGACCCATCTTGGCTCAGGGAGAGGCTCTGGGCAGTTTTACTATGTGCTGGCTTGGTACCTGGGGCCAGGAAACATCTGTTATAACATGCAGTCCAGTGGGTACTCTGCTTAATTATAAAATGGCATTGCAGTGTCCCTTTGAGTTGGCTGGCCTTAGCTTCTAATGCTATACGATCAAGCAAAATGCAGTTCTAGATGTGCTGTTAACTGAATATCCAACCCAAGTGTTGAAATGCTTTGAGAAGAGTGAAAAAGTTAAACCTTTGCCCTCAGGAAAAAGGTATGGGGAAAGACAAAACAAAGAAATGATTTCTAAAAGCAATTGAGAAGCTTAGATCTGAATGGGCGTTCCTTATATAAGGAATGGGGGAGCTGATTCAGGGATGACTCACACTTCTAGAATGAACTGTTTATATAGTGCTTCCTCCTCTTCCAGGAATCGTGTTTGGAAGCTCAGGGACAATGACAACTGAGAAGCAAAGGGAAAACTGGAGAAGAGTGAGGGAATGCTTGGAACACCCGGAGGCTCATTCACCTTGAATAAGAGGACACGTTTCTGTCCCGAGTCCACGCAATCAGTTATGTCCCAGGACTTAGGGTTAATTCTTGGAACACGTACACTTGGGAATTCTTCCTAATGGCATGAAACTCTTATTAGCCCTTACGAGAACTTACCTTCCCCAATCCTCTAATACGCTGAGGGGAGAACAGGGCCTATGGTCAACAGTGTCTGCTGAGGAATATCTTTTGTCTCATAGCTTGTAATCATTTCCAGACCAGGGGTAAATTTATGATTTGCATAATGTTGCAGAGGAAGAGGTCTTAAGGACTTTTCTTCTCTAAATCTTTCTGAATTATTATTTTAGACTCATTGCCAGGTTTTTTTAAAGGGGGAAGTTGATGAACTTTTAAACATGTCATTACATGCTCTGAAATAGCAAATCTTTGTTCTTGCAAAGTTTCTTGTGGAAAGTTTACAGGCTGTGTGTGTGAGTGAGTGTGTGTTTGTGAGTGTGTGTGTGTATTTAGAAACAGGTAGAAAAGGAAATGGGTGAAAAGGAACACTTGAGGTTCACTGATAAAGTTAAATACATATTGCGTGTTTCTGTTAGAACAAAAGTTGGCAGATTTGGGGGGATCTTACCCAACATTTGGGGTGGGTTTTGGAAGGGCTTGCTCTATGCTCACTTTTCATCATGTTTCAATAATTAGGGGTAGGAGCTGAAGGGTTAAGCCCTAAAGCAAGAAAATATCTCTAAGTCAGAAAACAAAGGGAAACTTGCATATTTCTGAAGATGACATCGGATCAGCCTGTGGATTTCAAGCAATTATGCGATATTATGATTCCCACTGAGCATGCATTAGTTGGAATACTGTTCTTTTTATTTCTCCATGTCCCGGGGTTGTACACTGAAAGAGCCCTGTTCAACCTCGCATGTCAGAATTTTGAAGGAAAAATTATAGTAAAATATGTTTAAAACAGTGGGGCCTTATGTGAGTGAACACAACATTTTCCAAGGCTTTCAAAAATCCTTTTGTTAAAAATATGGTTTTTATTTTGTTTCTTTTTTTCTTTCTTTCTTTTTAAAACTTTTTTCTTTTCAGTCAGGCTTTTACCTCCTCTCCTTCCTGGAGAAAAGCAGACAGAAGTTTCAAAGGATATCCATAACACAGCCTACATTTAGGGCCTGGGGACTTACAAAGGCTTTGTTTTAAAATGAGACACCCCACGTGGAAAATAAACAAGTGAGAAAAGTTCACCTGTGTATAGAACTTCAGTTCCAACAACTGGGGTGACAGTCACACTGTCTGAGTAAATGTCCCCCAGAGTTGTCTTGTGAACAAAATGATGATTAATTGGGGATTCTGTGAGTTGAAAGATGGGTTGTTCATAAACGGGAGGAACTTTTCTAGAGCACGAGGCACTGAAGACTCAGCTTCTGGGTTGTTCTAAAAGGTGAAATGTCTTTTTAAAATCGAACTAATTAAAAACAAAATAAAACAAAAAGCAGGCACAGCAAAGTGCACAGATTAGGAATGATGGTGGATGAGTGTTATATTCATTTTATTCCACCATATTCTTTCTCCCAAAGGAGAGAAGTAACTTGTTTGATCAGGTAGGAATTGCATTTAGCTGTAATTGACAGACTTGACTTCCATGGCTTAAACATATAAGAGATTATTTCTAAAAGAAATCCTACCTCTGGCTCACTGGGGCTCATAGCATGGTTTCTCAAAGTCACCAGGGACCCAGGCTCTTCCTAGCTCTTTGCTCTTCCATGCTGAGGCCATGATATCCCTCTAGTCATCATATGTTCTCTCCAAGCATGAAAGAGGAAAGGCAAGGTAAAAAGGAAAGCCCTCCTAGTTTGGTTAACTCCCTCTAAGGAGCTTCCCCAGAAGGGCCTCAGAACATTTCCACTTGCAATTCATTAGCCAAACCTTTGTCATATGACTGCACCTAGCTGCAAGGGAGCCTGGGAAATGTAGTCTTTTAGGAAGAAAAATTACTGCCCTAAATGAAATCAGGATTCTATTACTGTTAACAAGGGAAGAGCAGGTATTAGATTCGAAACCAGAAGTCTCTGTCATACTCATATAAAATATACTTAATGCCAATATATTATCCAAGGATTATTGATTGCTTCTGTTTGAATTACGTAGTGTTTAAGGCACCAGTTTAAGAACACAGTTTTGCATTGCATTTTATCAGTGCATGTGGCCAAAATGAATTCTTCTGCACACCTCTGATCTTTTCCTCCACTACTGGTGAAGTTTAAGCTACAGAAGTTTTTGGGTGCATAACTAAAGAGCAGAAAATTCCATACACTCCTGAGCCTCCAAAGTGAGCAAATACAGTTTCTTGTCTAGAAATTATACTGAGAGATGATTGCATCTTCTTCGATCTTTTTCTTCCCCACATTGTTGGAGCTTAAACTTCCTCCATCATAAAAAAGTGGACATTTTAGAAAACTTGTGGGTTCATAATTGGAGAAAAGGAAGAAACTGTAAAGACTAGCAACCAACTTAGGAGACACTATTTCCTGCACGACTGATTACCCTCCCTTGAATTTCTTCACTCCCCTGTCTTATGCCGCTTAAAATTCTACCAATTAAAGATTCACTTTGGTTCCCAGGCATCCCCTTCTAAAAATGCCAATTTTTAAAAAGAGGTAAAGTTATTAGTCATTCAAAAATCAGTGCCAATTACTTTAATCAGATTGCTTTCCTACTGGCTATGATACAACTTCACTGAATGGGAGGTATTTATTTAACTAGTTTTTCTTCTCACTTGATAAATAAAACACACTGGTGGCAAAAAATTCAATCTGAACAAAAAGATATACTGTGTAAATAAGTCTCCCTTTCACCCCAGACTCCAGGAGTCTTTTCCTTGCTGATGTAACAATTACTAAACATTTCTTGTGAGTATTATCTAAAGATGCATTCTGCATGCAGAAGCATACACAGATATTAACACACATATACACACAATGCAGATATATAAAAATCCTTTTGTTTTACCCAAATAATCATATACTGTGTACATTATTTTGTACTTTTAATTTTTTTTTAAATATCATTGAAGAATTTTTTTTTTTTTTTTTTGGGTACGCGGGCCTCTCACTGTTGTGGCCTGTCCCGTTGCGGAGCACAGGCTCTGGACACGCAGGCTCAGTGGCCATGGCTCACGGGTCCAGCCGCTCCGTGGCATGTGGGATCTTCCCAGACCAGGGCACGAACCCGTGTCCCCTGCATCGGCAGGCGGACTCTCAACCACTGCGCCATCAGGGAAGCCCTGAAGAATATTTTTTAATCAGCACATATACCTGCTACATTTAAAAAAATCCCCGTTAAGATAGCAGTTTTTAATGAGGGAAGTAATTCTACATTTTTGGAGCATGGAGCATTTTGCTTTAATATTTTATTGTGAAGGCAACAGTGTCCTGGCACCTATGAAGGAAAACCTTAAGAGAAAGGAGAAGAATGGATTGGCCTGGGATTCTAATTCCCACGTGTGACACTTCCTACAGAAACTAATGTTCCAAGCTCCTGATAATTAAGTTGACTGCACACCTAGATTTCCCTAGGATAGCCCCCATTTATGCTTGCTGTCCTGGCATAATTTTTGACCACTTTCATGCTCAAAATGGTCCTAACTAATTGACAAATTAAGTAGTTAGGATCGGCTGCAAAGATGAAAAAGGCAGCCTAAATTACCTGACAGTGGGGGGCTCTCTACTTGGGACCCTGCTTAGCTACTTATGAGCTTTATGATCTGGGGAAGTTATTTAACTACTCTTTGCCTCAGTTCCCTCAGCTTTCTAAAGGGAGTAATAACTGCCTCATAGTGGAATTATAAACATTCGATTAAGTAATGCCTGTGAGGGTCTTATCACAATGTCTGGTTCATATTTAGGGCTCAATAAATGTACCCAATTATTTTATCATTATATTTTCACCATTTTCCTCCCTTCCCCTGCCAGATCACTTCTTTCTTACAACTGTATAAAATTCTATTGACTGAGATTCATTTAGGTGAACAGTCATCATCTTCTAACAATGGATCATGATATAGCCATTTAAGAAGAAAAATCAGGTGTGTACAGGACAGTGATTGTTAATTGGCGGGACCCATCATCCCCACCTACCCCCAGCCTTACAGAAGAGGGAAATCAGAGTGTGGTTTGAAGGTAGAGCAGCACTTTGTACTTCGGACTTGATTTGATTTGGGTTTGATATTAAATGTTTTTAATTTCAATAGCATTAGAAAAGGATGTGGGCGTTTTCTCTAGAAAAGAGGAGATTTATTCGAAATGATGGAGAGACACCTCTGTAGCCATTTGTGCTTTACCAGCAGAGCTGTATTAATCTGTTGTTAATGGAATTACTTCAGAAAGAGGGCTCACGAGAACTGACAACCAATCACATAAGATGGTAACATCTTAACATCATAAGATGGTGTCACTTTCCATATATTATTTCCCCCAAAGCATCCCTTAATGGATCTCCCTCTGGCAGAAGCCACATATCAAACAATGAATGACAATTGTTTGTTCAGACAACCTGGAAACTCCTGAGGCCTTTTAGGGAAGGATAAAGGAACTCTGACTCAGTAGGAGTGGAAGTGGGAGGATGGAGCTATTGAAAGAGCAGGAACAGGTATTTTTCCCTTCACATTCATTTTCTTAAAATTGAATTAGGTTTCTATGAAAAGCTGTTTTGTAGAATAACAACCTCTTTATGGTTTTACCAGCTGAGACATAAAAGGCTATTTGTGGTGTGCTGTAAGTTCTGAATGCAGGTGAAAATTCCCTACTTACTGGTTATTTTAATGATAATGAGAATAATATTTTGTACATAACCTGACCCATTTAACCAGGGATCTTAAAATCCTTATGTCACTGTGGTATGGCATCATTTTGACTCTGGGTGAGAGGGTTGCCTGAGAGCTTGATTAATTTTCAAATTACAAAATTCCCTTTTCCTCCTTCTTAGGTAATTTCTTTTTAATTAAGGGGAAAAAAAGCATCATTTGACCCTTTGAGGACAGGATATAGGAATATTTCTGGCTTCTGCCTTTACCTCTTCTCCAAATAATGTACAATTTTCTAGATATATTGGAAAAAAGGGACTCAATCCAGTAACTAGACTCACCTCTGAGCCACAGGCTAATGGAACATTTTAAATGGCGCATAGCGCCACAAAAACCAACCAAACAAACACACAAAAAAGACAAACAAAAATACCCCTCCCTTTCACCTAGATCTAGAATGCTTCTGGGTCTTTAACCATGGCAAAGCCTGGAAGAAGCAGCCAGGGGGAAAGACAGTTTAACCACACGACTTAAGGTGGCACAGGGGTTACAAAAGGTGAATTGAAAGCTTCAGGCTAAAGACAAGGAGCAAAAAACAAACCAGGGACCAGTTTTTGCCTAATACTTGCACCAGATTTTGACCCGATGAGCTGGTGATGTAAATAGAAGTCTACCCGGGCAGGTCAGAACGAAAGGGAAATGTCTTCACTCACTTTGAGCCAACCTTGAATTCATCTATTCGGAAAACAAGAAAGCAGAGTAACCCTCCCAGAGTTGAGACACTCTCTCTCTCACTGTACAAGAGAGATGGTTAGAGGGGGTTCTGCCTGAGAAATGCCATCTCCCCTAGGCTACCCCTGCCTAGAACCTCGTACCAGAACACTGAGTCATTGCCAAGAGCAGTGGTAGAAGGGGTACCATCTCCGGGGCTCCCTGCAGGGCTTGGTGTTTTTCATCATACCCTCTAATCCACACAACTATGCTGCAGAGAAGGCTTTTCCATCCCTGCTTCTCAGAGCAGGAATCTGAGTAAGGCACACAAAGCCACACAGCCAGGAAGGGGCAGAGCAGCGACTCAAACCCAGGTCGGGGGAAGCTGGATTCTGCCACTAGCCCACCTCATCTGTGCCCAGATCGCTGCCACACTGGGGCCCAGGTTCTCTGACCCTGGATTTTCCTCGCTGTGGTCACCTGATTTCCTGTGCTCTAGATTATCAGAGCATCTGCAGAGTGAATCCCTTCTCAACCATTTTGCGTACAAACTGCAGTGGGTGGCTTAACACCCCCTAACAGGGCAAGTCTCACTGCATTTGTGGTTTGTGGCCACCTCTGACTAGCCCACAACATCCAGTTTATGTCAATTTATGTTCCTGTTCCCTTTTTGGCTAGCGGGGGGGGGGGGGGG
>NW_006792454.1:2340006-2350150 GCF_000442215.2 Lipotes vexillifer
GGGGGGGGGGGGGGGGTCACATCTTGGCCCTTTGCCCTGTTCCCCCTCTCTTTTATTCCTGGTCCGCAGCTTCTCCTTGTTTTTTTTTTTTTAAACCCATGGACCTCAGCCCTCAATTCCAACATGTACTTATGACTAAAACCCACTTATGAGCAGGTGGTTGTCACACCAGCGCCAATGGGGGTGTGGAGATGGCTGTAACTAGCATCGTCCAACAGAACATTCCACAACGAAGGAAATACTCTATAATCTACAGTGCTTCACACAGTAGCCACTTGAAATGTGGCTAGTGTGACTGAGGAATTGAATTTCTGGTTGAACTGTAGTTTTAATTAAACGGCCACGTGTAACTCGTGGCTACTATAGTGAATAGCACAGGATGGGCATCCAAGGAAGGCTGAAAGACGGCTACATTTCTGGATGTCTCGGGATCTTAGGTCATGCCCGGGGCTCACATCTTACTGCTGGGAAACCCAGGGATGGGCTGCTTCATCAGTAGGAAGTCCCCAAGGATCCAGAGTCATGTTTAAAAATAAACATCCAGCTTGGTTTAGAGCTGGACATGGAAATGGGAGAAGAAGCAGGTCTGGTTGGGACTAGAATAGTCAGTGGGATGGGAGATGGGGTCAAATTAGAGAGGGAAACATGCACAACAAAACTTTGACTTTTTTTACTTGCTAGCTGTGTGATCTTGGGCAAGTTACCTACCCTCTCTGAGCCTTGGATTCCTCATCTGTGAAATGGAGAATAACATAATAATGATAAAGATAAAAATACCTATTTGTGTATCGTCTAACTTTGTGAGTAAGCACACCATCATGGACGTAAAAAACATTTTTCTAAACTATTACCTCTCTTTAAATAGTAATTAATCATCATTATTTTGGGCCAATGTCTGGAAGATCTAGGGAAGTTGTAGATACACAAGGTGTGAATACATCCAGGCAGCTGGTGGGACTTTGTGACTAACAGCAAGCGAGTACTGTTGGAAAAGGGGTGTTATATAAGTGCAGGGGGGAAACATTTTATCCAGGGCTTAGGGAAGGTTGGTAATATACTTGGGGTTCGGTATGGTTAACGTGACATCAGGCAAGGAGACACGCAGTGACACAGCCCTGTGGAACCGTGGGTCCACTGGAATGTAAGCTCCCAAAGGTCAAGATAGCAAAATAGTGGCTTACATGTAGCAAGCACTCAATAAATATTTGTTGAATGAATAAATAGATAAATAAGTGTGGAGTATCTTACGCCCTCCCAGCTCAATCCACTTACAGAGGGCAGTGAAATAGTGGTGCCACGATGTTTCACACAAAGCACCGGCCTTTCACGTCTGCTTTAGCTAGAAAAAAAGGCAAAAAACCTGAGCATTTGCTTTTTATCAAGGGCAGTTAAAATAGGCCCCTGTTGTTTGTTTCTGACTATGTAGTTTGTCTCCCTTATTATAATCTACAGTCTCTGAGGGCAGGGACAAATGCACCTGGCCCCTAAGAGTGTCCCAGGAAGTGTCTGAATTATCTTCCTAAAAGAGTTACAATCTGGGAGATACTTTTCAGAAGGCAATTCTTTTCAATGGAAAGAAGAGGCTTCCTGAGAAGTGGATGAATAACGACACCACTTCAGAGAACACAACGGGGAATGTGGAGCTTCTGTCTGATTGTTGACCACACCAGGCAGACAAAGAGTGATCCCAGAGAGAGAAAGGAGATGGAAATCCCTCCATATGTGGTTCCTGTTTATCTGGAAGGTGACTTGACAGAACCACTCTTCCCATTGGAACGTAAGTAATCACTGTGAGGGGAGGGACAGGGCTGTATTTTGCTGGCCACAGGGCCACCACAGATTTGGGCACACAGGAGCCCTTCAATAGGGAGTTGCTTGGGACAACCCATTTGGAAAATAGTTTGGTATTATCTAATAAGACAGGCACACCCCATGGCAGAGCAATTCCACTCCTAGGTCTAAATCTTTAAGAAACTCTCATGTAAGTGTATCAGGTTACATGTGCAAGAAAGTTCACAGCAGCACTGTTTGTAAGAGCCCCCAGATGGAACCAACCTAAGTGTCTCTCGACGGGATAAAAAAGTTGTGATGTATTCATTAGTGGAATATTGCACCACAACAAAAATAATTGGCATAAATGAACTACAGCTGCAAGACTGGAGAAATGCATCAAAAAGGGAATGAAAGCCCAGAAAAGAAACAGCAAGCAAGAAAAAGAAGACCTAGGGGCTTCCCTGGTGGCGCAGTGGTTGAGAGTCCGCCTGCCGATGCAGGGGACGCGGGTTCGTGCCCCGGTCCGGGGGGATCCCGCATGCCGCGGAGCGGCTGGGCCCGTGAGCCGTGGACGCTGGGTCTGCGCGTCCGGAGCCTGTGCTCCGCAACGGGAGAGGCCACAGCAGTGAGAGGCCCGCGTAACGCAAAAAAAAAAAAAAAAAAGAAGACCTAGCAGAAGGTTCTGCAGACATGGCAACCCTGGTGATACTAGATGTCTTGCATACTGAGGTTCTTGGGCTGGGCATCTGGAAGCTTCCCAACAGTGCACAACTTGGAAAGAAGCAACGGAGAGACATCAGCTTAGCCTTGGGCTCAATAAAACAAAGTGCAACTCTTAAGAAGAGAATTATTAGGCAAGAGGAAGATGATAAAAATTGAAAACAAAAGGTAACAGGCTCACTCCATCCTTGAAACCCTTCCTAATAGCTTAACAAAAAAGAACTTGGTAGCAAATTCACTTAGAAATGTCTGTAATTTATCATCTATGTGAAGTTTAACGGCTTAGTTTATCTGTGTACAGTTTTATTCATAAAATGGATATTGAGTTACTCTCAAGTAAATCTCCTTTCTAATAAAAGGACCCGATACTGAAATAGAAGTGGATCCTAATACACCATTGATTACTCTTTTGATGCCAAAGAAAGGGTGGATCTGTTTGCCTTTTAGGGTTGAGAGGAAGGAGGTGTCCCAGAATTAATCATTCAAATAGGGCTGTTACACCAGGAGAAGAGAAAAGAGTGTCAAGTCAGTGTTAAGAATCTGGGAAGGCTGCCAGCATGGTGTGCATGATTAGGGTGGATAAAAACATAAAGAGAAATATGGTCCAGTGAGTACTGATCTGTTTCCTTTTCATTTTTAAGGGTGGTTTACTTTTAAACAAAAATTGTGTGATTTTCAAGTCGCTATAAGAACACAGCTGACTCACAGACTTCTTTTAAAATCAGAGTTTCTGCAAGCAGCACGCTGACAATAAGAGAATTTGATCTTATGCCCTTTTTAAGCATCTTTCATGATGGCAGAGAGTACACTCTGAAGACTTCCATGAGACCTTCTCATCTATGGCCACCTTGCGCAGAGCCACCTCTATTGCCATATCTAAAGCCCATTAACATTTACAAATTAAAAGCCAGTGGGAAAGAACATAATCTTGGCAACTGCCTCTTGGGAAATCTTACAACTGCAAGAGCGCCATGGAAGAGTGCTTTAAATACCATCGTGGTTCATCCAACCTCCTCACAATTGTATAGGAGGGCATGTGGCCAAAGGCCTTGCAGGGAAGAGATCGGGGTGCCCAAGCTCATGATTGGTTGGGGGAGAATGATGCTGAGCGAGCCACTTAGCCCACTCTTGCTTCATGAGGAGCACGCCACATGCTTCTTTGCACATTCTTTTAAATCCTCGTGTGGTTGGCATTTGGAAAAATATCGACTGCAACCAGACGTCGCAATCCTGATGACAGCTCTTGAAATCCCGTCTTTCTCACAGCAACATCTACTGTCAGCTCCCCACCCTTGTCACCAGAGAGCCTTCCCCACCCAAGTTGCGCTCCAAATAGAAAGAATTTCAGATGTGCTTGTCCTGCTGTCTCCTCCAAAGGCCTTGACAAATATTCAGGTGGTAAATAGCTCGAGAGAAATGCTGCCGATAAAATTAGTTCAAATATTTCTCAGAAAACAAACCTGACACCATCATGTTACTTGATAGCTCAGCACTTCCGAACCTTTCCAAACCCTCTTGCCTTCAACGCCCAAATGTGGGTTGAATTGGGAGATTGGGATTGACATATATACACTACTGATACTATGTATAAAATAGATACCTAATGAGAACCTACTGTATAGCTCAGGGATCTCTACTCAGTGCTCTGTGGTGACCTACATGGGAAGGAAATCCAAAAAAAGAGGTGATATATGTATACATATAGCTGATTCACTTTGCTGTACAGTAGAAACTAACACATTATAAAGCAACTACTCCAATAAAGATTAATTAAAAAAAATAAAAAATAAATTGCCTTTATTTTTTTCCCTTTCTAAAGCCAACCCTTGCCACCTACCTCCTTCTCTCAAAAAATAAAATAAAATAAATAAAAAAGAACAAGATGGTGATAGGATTGTCCAACCAGGAATTTTACATTACAAATAGCTGTGCTGAAGGTTAATATCCAAGGTCAGGTGTTATTAATATCCATTTGAATTTTGTTCCTCTGGTCTATGATCTCGTCTGAGTCACCTCGTTGATTTATGACGTGGCAGTCCCAGACCATCATTCATATTCCTGAAATTCTATTCAGGCCTTGGTATCAAACCCTCTCTTTAATACCCTTTTTGGTTGTGTCTGACCCGTAGCTTTACAGCCCTTCCTCTTATCTCCTTCCCACAGGTACCCCTATACCTGGTGTCCAAGGTCATTTGATTGATTTTTCACCCTGCCATCTTCTCCTTTTCCTTCATTTTACTGTAGAAAAAAATTTTTTAACTCTTTTCTTGAGAAGTATTTCATGGGATTTCTCTCCCCAAAGCCAGTTCTCCACCTTGATTTTCAGGTAAATGGCCTCTTCAAGTATTTTACATAGGCCTGCTAATTTGTCTGTCTCCCACATGAGGCATTTATTTTCTCCTATGTAGCTGAAAGTCTTGGGCTCATACCCCCAGCAGGAGCTGACAATCCTCAGGACTTACTATGTGCTAGCCACACTAAGGGCTAGGGGCTTTGATGGATTCTCACGTAATCCTTACAACAATCCTATGGGGTAGCTGCCATTATTTTATTCACTCAGCAGATGAGGAAACTGAGGTTCAAGGAGGTTACAGAAACTTACCCAAGGTCACCCAGTAGTAAGTGCCAAACTTCGGACCGAAGCTTTCAGTCTTTCTATTTCTGAAGCTTGTGCATATTATTACTTTTTAGCTGCTTTCCTCTATTATGATGATGATAACTGATGGGCAGTCATTATCCATGATACAATTGTTATACAAAAGTGGGCTTGGAGGTCTTTGCAAAACACATATTAACACTAAAATCATATCAGCATCTGGTATACTTATACAAAAACACTTTTTCTGGTACATCTAAAAATAAAATTTTAAAATTTTAACCATTTGAAGAGTAGCACATGCTAATATAGAAAGTTCTTAATTAGAAGAAAGAAAAAAAAAACATCAATATTCTTAGCAGCTCAAAAACCACTACAGTTAACATTTTGATATAGACTTCTTGCCATTTTTCTATGCATAACTTATATATTTGTAATCTTCTGTATATATAAATTTGAATCCTGTATTTCCTCCTCAGTATTATAATAATCACTCCCCCCCAGGTATTTTCTACTTTTTGATTGTCATAGTCCCTAACTGCAGTCAAAGACACAGTAAGATCCTGGTCAACAGATGCTGAACCATAAGATGAAATCTAGTCATTCACTATTAACTTCATCAAGTTATATAATAGGTAATACATAGGCATGTTCAAAATTTCAAATGTGAAGAAAGATATATAGTAAAAATCTGCCTCTTACTCTTGACTTAGAAGGATACTTTCTTGTACAGAGTTCGGAAGTCCAAGCTCCCAATCGTCTTAGTACCCACTTCTTGGAAACATATATCTGGATAACCCAGTTCCTTAAATTCTGGATTCAAGAAATCAAAGTCCAAAGAGACATTTTTCCTCTAGCAAAGGTCCAACTTCTTAGTTTTTGTCTTTTGTCCTAGAATTCTACGTCTTCAGGTAAGTGACAGACCCTTCTAAAGAGCCATACCTACAGAACTCAATAAAGAATCATAATCCCATACACATAATAATCCTCGTATTTTAAAGAGATGCATACATAAAGGATAAGGAAATAGTTTTATTATGTACCCTCATAGAGTAAAACACAAGATTCCATCAGGAACAAAAGGAGCCTTATTATTTCTCTTTGCTACGTACCAGTGTGTCGAGTTCAGTATAACCGATGTTGGTGCTTCCATATTCATACATTTATTAGACTGTTTAGACAAAGTACCAGCACAGGGGAAGGCTGGCTTGGAGACCTTAGATGAATGTTTTCTAGTGTAGAGATTCTCAGAGTCTGTTCTATAGGATAATAGTTTCTTGGGATGTTATTTAGGTGTTCCACAGAAAAGGGGGATTCCACAGACTAATAAGTTTAGAAATTTTTAAAAGAAGGAAATGAGAAAAATGAGATTGACCAAAGAATACTTTCTAAAGAGTAGGATCCCACAGAGCACGCTTTGGGATTCTGGCAGCTTTGTCACTAAACAGGTATAAGGTTTGGGACTAGGTGACTAAATTATTCATCACTGTTTGTCTCAGCTTACTTAGGTAACCATTTAATTGATACGAGAAAATTATTTTTAGACCAGTTTTTGCCAAAAACTGTTAGAAACAGATCTCGAAGACCTCTGTAGCCTTGGGTTCAGACCCGTATTCTTTTCAACCTGGCTACACTGCTTTAGCAGCATGGCGAGCATGGTGACAACATTCAGTACTGAAATATTATTACTAGGCAACCATGAATCTCAAGTCTTTTCATTGGAAACATAAACTAGAAAACAAAAACTTTTAACGAAGAATGATCTTAAAAATAAAAGGTAAGTTATAGTTTGCAAATGCATATAACCAACACAATACTAATATCCAGAAAACAGACAATCATTGCAAATCAGTAAGAAGAAGAAACAATTCAATGGAAAAACGAGCAAAGGATAGAAACAGCCAATTCACAAACCACAAACATATGCCAATAAACGTGTGAAAGGACTGCCTGATTTATCAAGAAAATACAAATTAAAACAAGATAGCATTTCATATCTATGAGACTGGCAAAAATTTTTCAAGTCTGGCAACGTGGGCATGTAGATTGGTACAATTATTTTGGAGAATAACTTAGCAATAATTATAGAATAAAAAGTGCTTATTCTAAAACACAGAACTTTCATGTCTAGGTACATTTTAGGGGGCAGTGTTTTCCAACCTCTTTTGCATCATGGTACACATAGAGAATGATGATATTCATATAACACACTGGGGTAACCTGAGGAGGCTGCTCACAGCAGGAGGTGACCCATCCGGGGGTCTGTGTTTCCCTCAGGTCTCACTTGGCTTCCCTGAGGGCTCCGGGAGCCCAGATCTTCCACTCAACTGTAAGGTACTCCTGTACTGCACTGGTTGGAAAGCTCTGCCCTAGAGAAGCTTGCTTTGTACGCTCAAAGAGATGTGTACAAAAATGTCCACCACAGAGTTTTTATTATACCCAAACCAAAAAAAAAAAAAAAAAAAAAAACCCAAAGGGGCAACAACAGCTTAAATGCCCATTAGTAGGGGAATGAATAAATAAATTCTGTTATACAAGGGAATACGATACAGCAGTTAAAACTCATGGACTTGAATACAGGGGTGAGTTGCAAAACCGTAATGTTGAGTAAGGAAAAGCAAAATGTAAAAAGATCCATATACTATATATCATAATATATGCATGCAAAATTTTAAAACAGACAAAACTGTACATACTCACACACCTGTTAGGTAAAGGTATGAAATTATTCATGGGCGGGGTATCACCACCTTCAGGGTAGCGAATGCCTCTGGAAAAGGAGGGAAGGCAGTGGGATTTGATGGTGGGTGAGGGACTCAACGGATATCTGTGCCATCCTATTTCTTAAGAAACAAAAGCAAATGAAGCAAGTGTGGCTGTAAGTTATGTGTTAAATCTAGGTAGTAAATACTAGGTCTCTAATGTATTTTCACTCTATTTTTTGTGCATTTGAAATATCTCAAAATTAAAAAAAAAAACTAGATCAATGGTTTTAAGCCTGTATACACATTAAAATTACTGAGGAGTTTAAAAAATTTCCCATGTCAGGGCTGCATCAGAGATCAACCAAGTCAGAAACTTAAGATGTTTCTTTAGATGGGGCCTGGATGTCGGTATTATTGAAAAGCTTCCCCAGTTATTGTAATGTTCAGAACTTATGAATCAGATGATCTCAAAAGTTTCTTTCGAACAATATTCTCTTTTTCTAAGTATTTTAATTTCACTGTTTCCTCATATGGTTTCAAGTGAACACAACTGTATGAAAAGCCAGGCTCTGTTAATATTCACTGAGAATTTTCCTTCTATCAAAACCAGTTATCTTTTCCGGGTGCTTATGCGTCTTTTGTTTTCTAGAACCACATGTAACTCCTCTCCCATTTAGTTCATCCATCTCTCCCCCTTTCTCCTACCACCTTTCTGAGACCATCCCAGCAGGAAAGTCATCCAAACTCCACAAACTTAGGCTCTGAGTCATTTGTATGCATTGCTTTTGAACATATTAAATAGATCCATATGCTTATCTACAGTAAGATATAGGTTTTTCCTTCAGAAAATAGAAGACAAAAAAAAAAAATTCCAAAATGTACACTTAAAAAATTTTAAGTAGGCATCTAAAATGAAGCAGAAATTAAAAGTAACTTGGGCCAGAATTTTGAATATTAAAACATTACAGCAAATGGTAAAACATAAACCAAATATATGTCTATTTATATCCAAAAAAGTTACTCTTTCCCTGCCACATGCACAGAGACAGCTCTCATAATGGCTCCACTTCAATCAGAGTTGGATCACAAGTAGAACAGTAACGAAAGTGGCCGTTTCCAACATTTCTACCCCTAAAGACTCTTTATTATCCTCTCCAACTTCGGAAATTCCTATGAAGTCATCATCGGCCAATCGGAGCTTCAAATGGTTTGAAATAACTCATGTAGCCAGCCACATTGAGTTGATATAGAATCAAAGAAATGTGACATTCTCCTTAGCCTGGGCAGTTGTGTCATGGTTAAACGTATGATTTCCATTAGATTTCCCAAAATGTGGAAAAATCGCTTTCAGACCCTCGGCACTACCTCTGGGGATACTTATTTTAGATTACAACCACTAACTAAAGTGTCATTGTCTGGAATACACCCTACCAAAATCTGATCTGAGGTACAGAAAGAAAGGGAATGCTGAAATACAATATATGTCAGCAGACCAGGGAAACTTCCAATACTACTTAACTGTCATTGGAAGGCAGACTGATATCCCAAGAGGGGGGAAAAGAAAAGCAAGAAATGCCATGGTTACAAGATCAGACAGACCTGAGTTTGAATCTAGGTTTTACAATTTTCTAAGGCATGACCTTGGTCAGGTTACCTAATCTCTCTAAACTTCAGTTTCCTCATGTATAAAGTACAGAAAATAAATATAGTTACTTCCATAACCAACATCCAGATCTTGGTTTCTGATAGTATTCTCCAAGAAGAGGAACCAGGACTCCTGGTTCCTGAGAAATGCCTAATTCCAAGGCTGGGGCAAGTACTACATAAGGTGAGCCTGGAAGCCAAGTGGAGCACCTTGCAGTGTCAGAAAGTAAGAAAATGCTCCAAAAATAAACAAAACAGGGGTTGGGGGTGTATGCCAAAGGGACATAAGAGCCAAATGAAAGAGTTCCCAATGACCAAAGCTGAGATAATTTAATCAACAAAATAAATAATGTGGTATTGGATTATAACCAAAAGTATAAAATAAATACCCTTAGGTCTACAGTGATATAAATAAATGATTGAATGAATAAATGCGGGAGAATAGACAAGTCACCCATATGGGAAAATTCCAAATAATTCATGTAGATACTGCCCCCTCACATGGGCTGTGTGCACAGTGATTTTCTTCCAGAATACACTATTGCAGGAAGGAGGTAGGGGGTGAGGAGAGTGAATTTTCAGTGGAGAAACCTGACAAACACTAATTCAGCCAGGAGTTCAAGCAGCTTAATATTATCAGTGATAAATCATGTTGAGAGCAGGCACTCTTTTTTTTTTTTTTTTTTTTTTTTTTTTTTTTTTTTTT
>NW_006792454.1:2350370-2384132 GCF_000442215.2 Lipotes vexillifer
CCCCTGCATCGGCAGGCGGACTCTCAACCACTGCGCCACCAGGGAAGCCCGAGAGCAGGCACTCTTGATAAGATGTGACGAGAATGGCACTTTACCTCTGTGGTCTTCCTCCCAATATAATAATGAGAGAAATCCAGACTGAGGGAGATTCTACCAGAAAAACCTGACCAGAGCTCTCCAAAACTGTCAGGGTCACCAAAAACAAGAAAAGGCTGAGAAACTGTCACAACCAAGAGAACCTAAGGAGACAGGATGACTAAATGCACTGTGAGATCCTGGGACAGAAAAAGGACATTAGGTAAAATCTAAGGAAATATAAATAAAGTATGGACTGTGGTTAATAGTTATGTATCAATATTAGTTCATTAATTGTGAAACATGTACCATACTAATGTAAGATGCTAATAATAAGGGAAACTGGGTGGAGGAGTATTCAGGAAACCTCTATACTATCTTTACAACTTTTCTGTAAGTTTAAAATTATTCTAAAATTAAAAGGTTATTATGAGAAATATTAATAGTTACCTCATGGGGTGGGGGTGAGAGTCAAATTAAATGACAGATTTAAAGCATTTAGCACAGTGCCTGGCACACAGTACAAGCTAATACCTGGGAATTATTGTTGTTCAGCAGATTTAAGCAGAGTTAATTCATGAGCAGCTTACCAATTCATTCCAGAAGTAGAATACTTATATTACTTGGGGAGCATTAAGAAAGAACTAATGAATCTTAGCATCTTACGTATTTACTTGTGTTTTTAAGCATCAGTAATCTTGAGAATTCTATTATTGTTATCTTTGCTGGGGGAGTCTATCCTGTCACTTTACTTTTCTAGGATTATTCTGCATGTCAGGATAGAACTCTGAGTAATGAATTGGACAACACTTCTGGATTATTAAACTTTCTCTGCACAGAGCTGGGCAATGCTCCTTCTAATAACTTTCCTCCAATTCCATCTCCTTAGCCAATGAATTTAACTTTAGTCATTTTATGAGAAACGTGCTACATACACCTCCAGCACACTGGACCATCTCTGCACTGCTACAGCCCTGCATATGTCCTAAAGAGTGCGTTTAACCATCTGGTGTTTGCTTCCCCCCCCCCCCAAAAAAAATCTCTGGCTCCTACTTATACATCCATCCCTTCTCCTTTGTCCATTAAGCCTCTTTGACCCTGCTTTCAACTCAAATTGGAAGTCACAGCAACCTCCTCTGAGTGTTTGAGTTAGATTTGCTTTTGAGCACTGGAGCACATTACTGCAGGTGTTCTTCATGATCTCTCCCAGTCTGTCAACTCCCTGTGGGCTGAGGCCAAGTTCAGCTCCACCTGGTAACCTTCTCCACATTTAGCACCAAGTTGGGCACATCCAGTGCTCCAGCAAACATTTATTAAAGTGATGCTAATTTGGATGCCATCCAAAATGTAACTGAAGCACTCAAACGTGGGGATTCATCTCCCTTAGCAGAGACACCAGAGAGGGATTTCCTGAGGTGTCTAGGGACGAGTCCCAAGAAGCTATGATAAAATAAAAAAAAAAAAAAAGCCTCCAGTGACTGCCTTCTTTTCCCTGTTTTTTTTGTTTTCATATTATAATTCTCCCTCTTCATTTATCAGAATCAGTCATCTTTTCTTTTTATTTCTTATTAATGCCAGTTACAGTATTCCTGGCTAACTAGCAAATATAGAAATGGTTAAATCCAACATGTTCCATTTCTTCAAGACCAAGGAAGGGAGTTTTGAGGTTGGACTGCTGATTGCTAAATTATACAAATAGATAAAATAAGACTCGTATCATCTATCCATCCATCCATTCATCAATCCATCCTACCATCCATCCTCTTTCAACAGCATTTACTGATTGATATGATATGCTAGGTGTTGCTCTGCGTACTGGAGATTCAGGGATGTATAAGAAAGCCCCTGTCTTCAAAGATCTC
This sequence comes from Lipotes vexillifer, assembly GCF_000442215.2. NCBI lineage: Eukaryota > Metazoa > Chordata > Mammalia > Artiodactyla > Lipotidae > Lipotes > Lipotes vexillifer. Next base: position 2,352,308 of record NW_006792454.1, read on the forward strand.
CCAGTGCAATGGAGGGGGGAGGGTGGCGGGGGGGGGGCAGGGGGAAGGGAAACAGACAAATAAGTACAAAGGCAACATGATAGGTGTCATCATAAGAGTAACGCGGACACTCTACTTGGCGGGACATATTCATAGAAAAATGGTTGGCCAAAAAAAAAAAAAACACTGACTGTTTCATGGCTTTCTTCATATAGCTTCCTTGTCTTGCAGAGGATATAGAAGGCTGAGAATGAAAGCTTGCCTCTGACATTTCCTAACTCTGACCATCAGCAAGCCACTGAACCACCCTGAGTCTTAGCTTCCTCCTCTGTGCAAAATAGTATCATTGCAATTATTGCCTAAAAGTATCTCAGATTTACTGGGAAGATCAAATGGGAGATCTTTGTAAACTCTAAAGGGCTGTAAGAACATGAATAACTACTGTCACATTTATTACAAGGCAAAGGAGAACATTTTCACCTTACAACCTCCTCTGCCCAACTCAACCCCCTTAAGAACTGAAAATTCTGTACGGTCTATTTAATCGAGCTCCACTTTTCTGCTTTGACTAGACTGGTGCTGGGTGGCTTCCTCAGACCTCTGGGTGCCCAAATATCAATACATTCTGTGAGAGAGACCCTGACGGGCAGATTTTAGGCATCATTAGAGGCGCCGCCCCCATGGCTACTCAGCCATGGGTTTAGCAGTTTGGGTGGTCTGATTTGAGAACCCTGTTTTTCAGTCTAGTCAGAGACCAGTTCATATCCTGGGGCAACAAAGAAACAAAAATTAAAAATCAAGAGATGCCTCATCTTAAAAAAGAAAGCTTGGATCCCGTTTGAAAAAGGTAGTAGTGATTAAGAAGGGGAATAAAGGCAAGAGATGGTGAGTGCCGGAATACCGTCTCCCACAGGCTGGCACGGGCTTGGCGTCCTGGATAGGTCCAAAGCAAAAGGGCCGACAGGATGTGGAGCCACATGCTTTTCTTGTGAGCCCAACAAATGTAAAGATCCCTTAATCCACACCAAAATAAAACTGAAATGTAAGCCGACAGGAGCCCGGACCCAGCGTGACCTCTTCCACAGTGTCACTGTCCGTCCTCCAACCTACTGAGTTCCCGGGCCATGCTGGATTTCACCTAAAAAATGCTCCCTTGTCCCACCCCTCCCCCTCCATATTCCTCTGACATTTTGTGCCACCCAGACAGCAGCCCCAAATGCCTCCTTGGGTGACATCACAGATAGCCATGGGTTGCTTCTGGTATCCCATCTGTTCCTGCAGGCCTGGCCTCCGCGAGGGCGAGATGCGAAGGGAGTGTGGAGTGGAGGCTGGGCGGGGGCGGGGTGGGGATCGGGCCTTTGAAGCTGTTTTCTATCGGGCGCTGCAGCTGTCAGCGTTGGCTGCGGAAGCCCGTGATTGTCCTTGCAGCTCCCGTTGCCCGCGGTGCACTGTGCTTTGGGATATTAATTGGGCTTTCATTATGCGAACGTACCCAGAGGCTTTTGCGGTTGATTCCTATATCTATATTGATTCATAAAAAATGCCAATAAATAACAGCTCTCTCAAAGCAGCTTTGCGTGTTTTGGATAATGAGTTGGTTGATGTCCCACCTCCCCCACTCCCCCATTTTTCTTTCCTTTTTTTTCTTTTTACCCATTACCGCATAATAGATCACAGAATCTTTAGGACAATGGACAAGCACATGGGCTAAATCACCTTATTACAGTTCCATATAGTTGAAAAGAGGCTTAATGCTAAATTATCAGATCCCGGCTATTGTGGAAACCGAGAAAGAATAATGCTCCCAAATAACCCGGTGGTGCCTCTGTGGGCTCATTGTCTGGGGATCTATTGGCCCGCCTGCCACGGGAGCGCTCCACTGACTCAGCAATCCCCTGAAATGAACAGTGCGGCCCAAATTCGGGCTGGAAGTGAGTCTCTTTTACTTTTTGGTATACTGGAGGTCATAGGATATTTTCAGGCCTGGCCTTTCAAAAAAAAAAAAAAAAATCTTGTTTTATGTTTGTGGGTAACTGTGGGCAAAACTATGTTATTAGATTCGAAACGCCCCAAATTCGGCATGTCACAGACGACTTCGGCTCACAGAATTACCGTATATTATCCCACATAAAGTGGAGATGAAAGCAGAAATTGTACATCCGTTTCATTTCACTGAAACTTTTCAAAGGAAGGAAGGATGTTCATTAAAAGTTAACAGTGACACAGCTGTGCAGAACTCTCAGAGAAAATGTCATTGTCACGGGAGCCTGACTGTGACCAAGTATCATTCTCCATAGCAGAATGTGAGGTTCCTGTGGTCTGTTGAGCTGTTAATAGCATTGAAAAAGAAGAGCGGGGCCCCCAGGAGAGTGGCGATGCAGATGGATTTTGGAAGGCCATTGTTCTAGCCTGCGTGCCATAACTTTGGCGAGAAGTAAATATAATTTTGTTTCCAAAAACTAGGTAGACTCAGAGATCCTAAGGAAACTCTTCTCATTTATGGGAAGATGGGTTGGACATCATTTCTTTGTAATAAACTATGTCCAATTCTCTCTGTGCCTCTGTTGCTCTCTTTCTTTCTCTCTTCCTTCCTCTTTAAATAAAAGGCCCACAGATATTAGATGGGCAACAGTGCAAATGCAAAACAAACAAACAAAAAAACCCCACTGCCTACTGAAACTAAACTTTAATAAAATTGCTCTTGTCCTGCTCCACTGCCTACTGTTTCTGCAGTAGTATATTTGGTTGTCTCTCATGCAATCTCTGAGAAAAACAAGAAGACGGTAAACAACAGAGGCTTAGGTAAATATGCGAAGATAACTGTGTATTCCTGCTATTAGATAAATTTCTCTTAAACTGCTTCGTGCAAATGTTCAGCGATGGCCGTGGAAATTTGGGTAGTAAAGATAATAAGTGATAATCTGGGGGGAAAACAATCCATATTTCTCACTTCCAAGAGATTTAAAAATACCCAGTGTGACACTTCTCTTTATAATTTGAAAAATGGGTTAGTTAGAGAATAAACATCTATTTTTTTTTTCAAGATTGGAGAAATTCTTCACAAGTCTCTATCTGACTCAAGACTAAAAAGAGACTTGGAACCAATTTAAGAAAACCATTAAATTCCTCTTCAAGACCACATTAAGTAATGATTATACCTTCGTACCAATACTGTCTTTCAATTTAACGGGGAAAGAACAAGACAGCCAGCAAAATCATGCAAAACCTTTATCCAACTGAGGTGTTCTGCTGAGGTAGCTATACAAATGCACCTCTACTAATTACTGTATATTAATAAGTAGGAAGATAAGATTACATTCAGAAGGGCACAAAGAAGATGTAATGGGCATGCACCGCCTTTCAGGGCACACAAGATACAACAGAAAAATGACAGATATTCAAGGGATGGAGCCGTTCTGTCATTCCTATGGTTTTCTCATGTTGCTCAAATGGATCCTCACCAGTATAATGTTTCTTATAATGGCCTCCATTTATTTAGTGCCCTCTATGTCCCAGGCTCCATGCAATATGCTTATATAATATGAATATTTCCCACTCCGTTATCAGAAATGGCAAAGACCAATGGCTCCTTATTTATTTTCAATAAGGACTTTGGAGTGGGGTATAACAGCAGAGATATGAAAAGGAGACAAAGAAAGATATTTATCTGCATTTGGTAAATTCTTTTCCATTTTTCAGCTTAATTTCTTCTTGACTAAACTCACAGCAACTTAGGACTTGCGGGAAGGGGATAAACCTCAGAGTATCTGTGCTATTTGTTCTCCCTGAAATATCTGCAATTTATCCTCCGGCCTCTCCTATTCTTTCCCTCACGATTTCCAAACAATCCTATGCCAGCTCTGTGAAAGCCTGGAAAACCAGCCCGGCAACTGGAGGAACCTTCCCCCAAGTGGTCATATTTTCTGAACCTCAAAGCAAGACACATAGCCTAAGAAATAGGGGCATTTGAAAGAAAAACTGGCTAAACTTTGTGAAATTTAGACTCTCCCAGAAAATCCAAGGCATAGCGTTGACATTTTTTTAGGAATCCCTGGGTTATAATTCAGGACTGCACACCAGACAACCCAGAATTCAGCAGAGACTGGAATTCTTTCCACGTCCTGAGCGGATCTCTGACTAGGCTCCTGTAGGCTCTGCCTGTCGCAGTTGGGCCATTTGAGAATGTTTGCTCCAGGTCACCTTCTCCTGAGTGACTATCTCAACTTCACAGGCATGAACAAACAGAGGGTCCCACAGCTTGAGGGCGACTGATGTATCTTTACAGAGCAAAGCAAGCTGTTAAAAACAAAATAGAACAGGAACAAAGAGTTCCTGTACATGCAAAGTCTCTGCTCCACTCACAGTCTAGCTCTGACATATAAGTCTTTTAGATGGGTGTCAACTCACTCAACAGTAATATTCTAGAAAGCCATTCAGCCAATGTGTTTGAGAGGCAGGGATTTGATAACCTAGCCACTTGCCGCATATGCCTACTGAGCACTTGAAATGGGGCTAGTACGAATTCAGATGTGCTGGAAGTGAAAATACCTGCAGGATTTCGAAGATTTAGAACACAGAGAAAAAAATGTAAAATATCTCATGTACAATTCTAAAGTATTGGTTACATGTTGAAATAATATTTTGGAAATATAGTACTGGAATTAATTTCATCTGTTTCTTTTTTTTTAATGTGGTTATTAGAAAAATTTTAAATGACGTGTGTGGCTTATGTTTAAAGTTCGCATCTAAGGCTTGCATTATACATCCCCATTGAATATCACTCGTCCGGATAGTTGAACAGAGAAACAGAACATGATTGCATAGGCCAAGGCAACAAATTTTTAGAAATTACCTTTGCTTTGCTCTTAAGTTTGCAGTTGACAATAATACAAAACTCCTACGTACACGATGAGAAAATATTTTACGTGCATATCTTTTGTACAGATATATTTTTTATTAGCACTGAGTCGCTTTTTAAATTAAAAAATAGGCAAAGAATTTTTAGACAATTAAAATATCAGCTTGAAATACAGACTTGCAGATACACAGTCTTCAGTTTTTAGCTTTTAGCATTCTCAGAATCATAAAAAAATATATTTTTTGATCTCCCAGCCCTCAAAAGATTATTAAAATAAGTTTACTTGGATTCGATTTTTAAATTCTTTAAACTCAGAAGTTATGTTCAAGTCAAAAAAAGTCAATGTTATGCATTTCGGGAATATAGTCACTACGCTGAGAAGAAATAAAATATTACAGTATGCAATGGGAGATGTTTAAAAGTCGCATACACATCCTAGGTTTTATTGTTATTCTTAATAATTCAAGCAAGTTCTTGTTTTTTTAATTAAGCAACTTGGTAAATAAATATTTAACATTTAATTTAAGCAACAGGGTTTTGCCAGAGTGTACTCTGTGCCCGGCCAAGACGCGCAGGCTTCAGATTCTTTCACCCGCATGTTGAGATCATCTTATATGACGATTTTACCTTGGTGCATATAACAGCTAATCAGCTATAACAAACAAGCGCTAGATCAAAGGCAAAAACACACATTTTTCTTCACTAGCAAGTCCTGGGATTTAAAACTTCAATATCACCTCTAAGGCATGCTTTCATAATAAGTAGTATCATACAAATAGCAGAATGCATTATAAACAGTAGCTTTATACTGTTTACTTAAAATCATTTCAGTTTACACTTATAGTAAATACTTAATCTTTAGACATAAAACGTTTTCACACAAGGACAAGATTCTTGCTTGATAAATGTGCAGGGATGCTATTATTTCTTACTCAGAAAGCTTAAAAATATGTGCATTCAGAAATGTTTGCCGTAGTACTTGCAAACCCAGGATTCTTCATGCTAAAAGAGATCAATCCAAGGCTGACACCAAAGGGATGGTGTTGCAGAATAAAAACTATATGTTTTTTCCCTTTGGAATTTTTTTGTTTAATTTTGGGGTTTTGGCCCAACTTTGGATTGTTGAGGCATCAGGTAAGAATCTGTAAAAACATATATCCTCCCCAAGCTGAGTAATATACAGACCACAGCTGTAACTGAAGTTAAGCCACCAGCTAAGAATAAAAGCACCAGAAAACAAACCAACCAAAACCTAAAGCAAACAACATGCTTATCACACAATAACTATTGAATAATGCAAATATTAACAACGCAAACCAAGCAGGGGGCCTCCATCTCAGAAAGAAGAAAAGCCAGCAGCGAATAGAAGGCAGTGATTGGGAAGTCAGGTCAGCTCTTCCTCCTCGGTAGAAAAAGTGGATCAGGACTGACATCTGCTGGCCTTGTTAATGGGATGTACCCATTGAAACAAGGGTCTTGGAGAACAAAACATTCTGGTGGGGTGATACTGCATCACTGGCAGCGGGGGAGGAGCTTGGCAAAGGCCTTCCTGATGGGCCGCCTGCAGAGTGGCCAATCAGCGGCCGCCCCTCCAGAAAAGAGTAGCCTCAGTGTTTTCCTCTCTTTGATGTTTCACCTTCATAACCAAGAATGTTTTTCCAATCATCCTAAGAGGGGACAGAATACTACATAGGTGGATTTCTCATTAGAATGACACGTTTTGAGAAGCAGTGGTCAACGAGATACTCAATAGAGATGATGATTTCAAGTGTTTACCAAAAGACTCATTGGAGATTAAATTATTTTAAAAGGCTAAATGTGTGTCCACAGTCTGACAAGCTCGGTGGCTTTCACCCTCTTGAAACTTCATCAAGTCAATGTCCCAGATCTGACCTGTGTCATTCCCTCTTCTACTCCCATCACTTCTCCCCTGGAATCCATCTGACTGCACAGATATCAGGTTTGGGAGATTTTGTCCTCATGAGGACTTGCTTCCAAGCTCTGCAGTCCTAGTTTTCTAAGCACTGTGTTATCCACCATTGGGAAAGGCAAGTTCCCATTGTCTTGGAAGGTATGAGAAGCCTGGGACAGGGTCTATCTTACTCAAGTCATCTTCTGGGCATCTAGCACGGTCCCTACTACATAATAGTCACTCAAAAACTATTGATTGCTTTACTTTGAAAGTTTAATATTCTATATTCCCCCATGTTGCTTTTAGGAATGCAATTTCCTCTTGGTGGATCTGAATAGAGCTGAATATTCTAATATTTAAGTAGATACACTAGTTTTAATTGCAAATAAGCGATGATGCTGAGTACTCTTTGAGTCTCTCACCAGTGCTCACTTCCCTACTATTTCAATCTCCTCTCTTATGGGAGGCACAATCTTACTGTTTGTAACAGTAAAGTTAGGTCATGGGTTGTAGAAAGTCTTCTCCAGAACAATCCTTAACATGCTTCATCTCAAGGATAAAAGTGAAACCGGTGGGCCAGAAATCTTTCCCCCTCTACCCTTTGCTTATACGACTTCTGAAGTGTCTCAAAGTATACGTGACTGTGTCATATACATGTGTGCGCCTTCTGGTATGTATGTGTGTGCATGAGCCTCTGGACATAAACAACTTACTTAAAAAAATATTTTTTTATAAAGCATATAGAAAAAATGAAAGCTGGAAAACTCTCCCAAAAGACAGAAGGAGGAGAAAGCCTGAAACTTTGCCAGTGAGTTTAAGAGGCATACTAATGAGGCACCATCTTTAACAACGCTAGCAAAAACTATCCAGCCTAGGACAAAGCGGAGTCAAACTGCCACCTCAAACGGCATTTTGGAAGGTGGAGGCAAAATAGTGCATATAAATCATTAGCTTTGAGGTGAAAATTATTAGCCTATGTCAAAAAGTGTACAAAACCCGTTTTCTCTTTTCACCTTCTGTACTTTCTTCCCAGCTAATGCAAAAGAAGAACAAAATAGTTTCTCTTTTCTTAAATATAGCTGGAGTAAAGGTTCTGTTTTGGGGGTTTTTTTTAGAAAAAACTCTGAGAAGATAATTCTGAGTATTTATTCCAATGGTTAACACTGTTATGGATTTCATAATTTATATATATTTTTTAAATCCTCTAAACCCCAGTATTATTTTCAGATTAAAAAATAGATCTTAAAGAAAATAAAGGGCTTAAATTATTGGGTTGTATCATCTCAATATTTATAACTCTAATCTCAACAGTTTTGTTGAAAACATGTTAATTTACATTTTGAAAAAAAATTGAAGGGGGAGATTAAAATCATCCTGCCAAAACCTTTGCAAAGCATTTTGCTTTTTATATACCACGGTAACCTAATAAAGACACCAGCACTTGACAGATGGCATGGCATATTAGCCTCGAAATAAAACACTAGATGCCAAAATTATTAACTCCAACATGCTCAGAAATAAAAAAAATTAATTTTTGATTCTTTTTTTTTAAACATTTTTCTCTTCCCTCATGTCATCCTGCAACAAAAAGTACTCAACTTGTAAAAACAAAAACAAAACAACCCTTCAGTACATACTCAAAGGCCGTTTGCAAATACCAGGAAGTATTTGAAATACGGAACCTGAAAAGATCACCTTGGTTAATATTCTCAGTCCTCTTTAAGACCATTTCAGCCAACACATAGAGACTCTCTCTCCACTTTCGCATGGTTGGAGCAGAACATTTCTTTTGTCATGCTGTTGCATCTTTATCCCTGCCCCCCCTCCAAACATATAGTTGATGGGATAAAGATTTTCCTCGGCTCTGTACTCCTGAAATCTAAGCCTCGGGGCTATGAAATGATGTAGTAGGGGTAGGGCTAGGTCTCCAGGCCATGATGAGCCCTGCTCAAAATAAAGTCTTGTCTCTTTAAGAGATGATGGATTTTTGCATGCAGCCTCAGCAGCCAATGCAAGGCACTCACGCCAGGTGGCAATGCTCCCATATCCCTGTTTTAGGGTGTGAAAGTAAATGTGGGGTACCCCTTTCCCTGAAATTTCTCCTGCTTTTATGGAGGCCGACATTCTTATTTTGTAATTTTTTAGAATCTTCCTTCAAAATTTAAGTGATACTGGATTTTCCCTTCCCTTCCTTTCCTCCTCATCTTTCTTCCTTTCTTTCTGAAGCTCTCATTCAGCACATCACTTTTTAACCTCATCTACGTCGGGACATAAAAGGGAGTAACACACATCACAACTTTTTTTACTAAAATAATACAGAAAGAAAGAAGGTTATCTTGTTTAGAGAGGAAACGATTAAATGTTTTTGCCCCCTGTTGGCCTGCTGTCTTTTAAAATATTATCATGTTATTTCAGTGCCACCTAAAATATCTACAAATGCAAACCTTTCTCTGCCAAAGAGATGTCATAATTTGCATTCCCAGAAAGGAACTCTATGCTCAGATTCCCATTAAACAGACTCAAGGCCACTAACCGACTAAGGAAACACCTCAAGGAAAACGTTCCAAATATATGGGCCAAGGACATGAAACTCTTTGGATAATTTTTTTTTAATTTCCAGATTTAAAACTTAGTAGGTCCTTTCTGAAAGGTGAAACTTAGAAAATCTTAAAAATAATCTGGCAATATTTACTGGTCTTTCCTCCCATCTCAGGTGTTCACTTTCCTTTCTATCATGTAACTAGATGAGTGCTTCCACATCCAGAAATCAGGCAGGAGATACTTCCAAGCTGTGGGCTTGATATGTAATATGGAAGCTATATTACTCTTTTTGTTGTCTTTATAGCTTTCAACAGTCCCTACTGGCCATCAGAAGAGCCAGGAACAGAAGCATCAATAAGCACACTTACTGGGCCAAGGATTCTTTTAGTCAGTAAATATTTGTTGAGTGACTACTAAGTACCAGACATTATTCTAGGCATTGGGGACACAGCGGTGAACAAGAAAGGTCCGGATGAAGGCAAAACCTCAAAATTCTCGTTGGACAGGAAACAAGATCATACACACACACACACACACACACACACACACACGCCTTTCCACACACACACACACATACAGAATAAAGTAGGTCACTTCCTAATTTTTAAAATACTCTCTCCTACCAGCTTGGCATTTGGGGCTGAAATTTCCATCATGGAATTGATTCCTTTGATTTAGTTGACTCTCTGTCTTTATTTGGAGACTATCTCATCTTAGGAGCTATAATGGGGGTAGGATCTGTTGCTCACTCTATGAGCTAAAAATGCAGAGTTGTCTTCCCCATCTTCTTTGCAATAAGAGAGGAGCTACATGATCTAAGCTCAACCCATCTGATACGTTTGCTCTTGGCTTTGACTTGGGAGCTAGTGAGTTAAAGAAACTAGGACCACAGAGAACCCATTCTGGGTGTGGATGGTGTAATAGCAGCAGCAGTGTTATCCTTCAAGGGGCAGCCATGTAATGACAACATCCTGCTTTGAGGCTGGAGGCATCAGTGGAACAAGCTTCAGCGTCCAGCCTTTAGCAGCAATAGCAATGGCGCCCTCACTCATTTTTTGTTTGCCACGATTTTGGCAGGGGTTCTAGTTTATGGGAGAGACTCATTAGTTTTTCACCCAATTTCCATTCCTCCTGGTCATACAGCTGGATTATATCTTTCAGTCTCCTTTCTGAGTTAGGTGTGACCTTATTACTAAGTTCTGGCTTATTAGCCGTCAAAATAAAGATGCCACTTCCAAGGTGAATCCATAAAGACCTCCCACCAGATCCTTTATAATCTCTCTACCTCCATCTATTAATTGACTGACAATACCCAGAATAACCTGGAAGTCACATGTTTAATACGGCACAGCCTCCATCAGCCTGGGTCCCCGAATGACTGCAGGGAGTATACCCTCCTCATCAATTAGATTTTAGTAAATGTGAAACTTCTATTGTATTATGCCATTATGATATTAGGATTTATCTTTATAGAAGCTAAATTTTCCTAACTAATGTACCCATTTGTACCAGAAGTGGAATGTTTCCATAACAAAAACCTAAAATGCATGATTTTGGGTAAGCAACAGTGATGTCAGTGGCAAGGAAACTGGCTTTGGAGGCTGGAAAGACGAAGATCTACGTTATGCAGTGGAAAAATCTTTGATAAAACTGTCTCTTGATATAACTCAGAAGACAAGTCAGGTGTATGCTGATTCTTTAGCTCTAGGGGAAAGGGTTGGAAAACAGAATGTTTGTAGGAATTTGCAAAAGAGTGGATGAACTCAGGCAAGAACTGGCTAGCTTGCAAACAAAAGTGAAACCGAATGTCAGAAGCCAGAGCTGTTGGAAAGTTGGAAAAATTGAATGCTTCCAAAACTCAAACAGTAAGAAATCAGATTGAATAAGACTTAGCCCTGCAGCTAAGATCAAATCAAGGGTGTGGTCTTCCTATCTAAGCTTGATGGCCTTAGGCTGTAGATGGAGACAGTCATTGTGATTAGGAAGCAAAATCATAAATCAGGTTTGAGAATTATGACCAGGAAAGAACTTTGGGTACAGTTACTAGCACATGAAGCTGATTGGAAGCAAATAGATTAGAAGTCTACTAGGTTTTTGAGGGAATTATACTGCCAAAGAAACCATGAGCTTGGACTAAAACAAGCCTTTGAGTATCAAAATAAATTTTGGGCCCCTAAATTTATCAGCAATATATGGGCTTTGAAAGCTATGCAGCCTCCAAGAAGGGCATACTTTCCTCCAAACGTAACAGAGGTGGCCAAAGAAGAAACTTCCAGACAGTGGAGCAAGGACCCATGAAGAACAATGGACAAGAGAGTTTCTCCCAGGAAGCAGATCTAGGGTTTATTCTAGAAGCTTTCTTCACTCCCAGGGTAGGGTTTTCAGGAAGCCTGCCCATTAGAATTTAACATCTTTACGTACCAGTGATCGCTGGCTATCTTCTCTTTTCCACAGGGGTGGGTTTACTATCATTTCGTTCTTGTTCTCTCATTGTATATCAGATGCTGTTGGGAGGAGGTAGTAGGTAACTTGTCCTTCTAGGTATTGGTAGCTAGACCATGAGGAGTGATGGACCTGAACCTGATGGAGAATACTGAACATCCCTAGAGAATCTGAGCTTCGAGCCAAATTCAGTGACTGGACAGTATTTCGGGAGTATCATTCTCAGGGAGGAGATGACTGTGCTCTCTTTTGCGGACGGAAGCATGGCCTAGGTATTTGGTGACAAGAGGATGGGCTGGAACAGAGGTTGCCTAGCTGTTCCTCTTTGTTCCTGGGCCCCAGCTGGACTATATTTCCTAAACTCTCTTACAGTTAAGTGTGGTCATGTGACTGAGTTCTGACCACTAATATGAGAAAAGAAGTGATGGATGCTGCTTCCAGACTTGGCCTATAAAAATTTCACACATGGACCTCCACTCCCCGCTTTCTCCTATTTGCTGACAGAATGTTGAGGCTCAAGGTGATCTTGGGAGTCATATGTTGAAAATGTTAAGGCTCTCATCAGCTTGAATTCCTTAGTGAACGCATGGAGCAAGCCCTCACTTCCTCTCCTTTGATTCCAATTGAACTTTGAGTGAGAAATACAGTATCTTGCCTGAAGTCATTGAGATTTCACAGTTTATCTGTTAATACAGATAGTACGTCCGTATTACAATGTACTGGTTGCTGCCTTATCTTTATTCTTGCCCATTTTCCAAGGCTGGCGTGGTCTTGGCCACGCTGTGAGCTTCTGAATATCCTTCCAGTTTATTTCTTTTCTGTTTGTCATTCAGAATTGGTTTACTTGTTTGCAACTAAAATCTTTGATTGGTAGATTAGTTGTAAAAGTTAAATAGTGTCCTTAGCACAATGCCTGACACCTAACCATTCTACAAATGTTAAATTTCCCTTTGGTTTAACTGGAAGGACCAGTTTATAACTTCCATATGAGTCAATAATAGAATCTATAATAAAGTCAGATAATATCTCAATGCAAATCAAATTGTTGTCTCTGATTCACTGACCAGCTGACCATGCCTAGAGGAAAATGTTGTATGTTATTGGTAAATTGGGATGAGATGGGGAGAGGAAGTCTCCAGTGTTGCTGAGCTGGGGTAGGTCTGAGGAGTAGTTAGTCAGGTGCGTGTCGCTGCTCAACTCAGGGGCTGAACTCAGGTGGGAATGAGCATTCAAAGGAATCAGATGGGAAGGAATTTTGTCCACTTAATTTTTCCAAGGGCATCATTACTATATAATAATCCAGATACTGTGAAATAAAAGTTCAGAGCCTTCTCAGTATGGGAAATGACAAGTGTTACTGGAGAATAAAACTTGATAGCCAGACACCACACGAGGATGTAGAACATTTCCAAAGGAGAAGCCCTCAGTTCCTATGGTGTAAGTTTGTCTGCACAGGACAATGTTAATGAGGAAAATATACCTGCAGGTAGGTAGAATTATACCTTTACGGTTATATTTTAGACCATAAGGTTTAGTTAGTTTCACTCTTGGTTGCAAGGGATAGCCAATTACATTAGTTCAAGTAATTAAGCCTTATTATAAAGATCCACATGATAATAAGGGAGATGGAATTTTCCCAGAAATCCAAGAATATGAGCCACATTAGCTAAATTTCATGGATCTAGAACCATGAGATCATTCAGAATCTAAGTTTATTTCTAAAGACCTCTGAAACCTGATTCTGTATATCTTCATTCTCATTCTAAACCATGAACATATTTCAGCTACTTTTTTATATCTTTCTTGCCATCAACTATGACTGATTTATTCCATATTTCTTTGCTCTATACTTAGGTTGGAGCTTTCTTCCACCCATAGGGTCCAACAGGGTGGCTTGAGCTCCAGCCATCACATTCAAGTTTCAGAGACCAAGATAGAAGAAGGAATAGAAAAGAAAAAAAAGGCAAAATGAATGTGCCTACTGTCACTGAAAATAAATTCCTGGAAGCCACCACATGATACTTTTGTTTATATTGTCTTGATCCAAATTTATTCATGGGATGCTGAGAAATCTAATCTCTATTTTAGATGGCCACAAGTCCAACAAAAATTGTTTTATTAGTGTGGAAGAAGAACGTTAGAGATTTTGAGAGGTGAGGAAAAAAATGAGATGGCATCAAAGAGGGAATAGCACCCCTTAGACTTGTACTTAGTTTATTTTATTTAACAAACACTGAAGTAGTACTTATTAGGTTTCAGGCACTGTTCCAAAATGCTTTACAAATATCAACTCTTTTCATCCTCATAGCAACCTTATGTAAGTAGGTGCTATATTATCTCCATTTTACAGATGATAAGACTAAAGCACAAAGAAGTTAAATAACGTGCCCAAGTCACATAAGCCATTAAATAGCAAAACCTGGGCTTAAACCCAGCCAGTCTGGCTCAAGTACTACCACAAAGTTGGGATTAATAGAAGGATGCTCCTAGCAATATGCTGGTAAATATTTAACAACTGGTTCTCTGGGGGGAGGGGGGGAACCCTGATTTATAGTGTTGGCTGATATCCGTGGTATAAATACTCTCGCCATAGATAAATAACCTCAAGAACATAGATAAGAGCAAAATGTAGCCAAATAATTAGCAAGTGATGAGTTTTGAGAATTTATTATGTTTTCTTTTTAATATAATTGATTTAATTGTAAGTTACATCACTTAGTTTTTAACACTAACTATGTTTAACCATAGGTTCGCAAATTTCATGAAAATTTAACAGTTGGGTCTTATGAGCAGGCACAAGTCACCTTCAGCACAGTTTAGCACTGGATGTTGCAGTGACAGAAAGTCAGGAGTCAGAGGATGAAGGTGATGAGCAGTGGGTACTGAGGTTACGTGTTCCTGAGTCCTCAGGTAGATGCTGCTCTCGCCTCCCTAGGAGCATCTATCCACCCTCCTATTGCAGCTATTTGGGCACAGAACAGCGTCCACCTTCTCAAACTTGACATCTCTCCTCTGCTCTGGGGCCTAGAATGCTTGGCTCATCCTGATTCAGACTTAGAACACAGATGCATACAGAAAGTGATGAATTTAAAACCAAGTCTTGGGACTTCCCTGGTGGTCCAGAGGTTAAGACTTCACTTTCCAATGCAGGGGGTGTGGGTTCGATCCCTGGTTGGAGAGCTAAGAGCCCACATGCCTCACGGCCAAAAAAAAAAAAAACCACCAAAAAACAAAACAAACAAAAAACGTAAAACAGAAGCAATACTATAACAAATTCAATAGACTTTAAAAATGGTCCACATCAAAAAGAAAAAAATCTTAAAAAAACTTTTTTAAATGAATAAAATGAAGTCTCATTAGTTTCCTTCTCATTTCTGTTGATATAAGGAATATCAATTTTAAAGATAAACCAGTCTCTGGAATTAGTCTTTTGTTAGAGCTCTGTTACCTTGGACACCTTGCAAATGTCAGCAATTTTTACCAGACCTATAATGGATACTTTAAAAATGTCAATTAGTGATAAGTAAAAAGTAATGAACTATGGTTCTTGGAGATGTCTCTTTCCATTTTGACAGCACTATAAAAATGAACAAAAATATTAAGATGCTATTCATGTAGAAATCTAAACATCCCTGTCCTTCCATTACTTCTCACAAAGTTGTTATTAAATGAAGACAAAAATAAGTCTTAGTGAACACACATCACTAGATACTGGCAATTTTGGTAGATAGTTGTGGGTACTGATTCTTAGACCATCTTGGTCTCAACATTGCATCATTAATAATGACACACATTATTACTACACATTAATACACATCCATATCTATGACCTATACAATTTATCAATTGATCTTTTTCAGAGGTCTTAGTACTGAGTTCAGATAAAGCTCCTGATGCTGGGGAGTGGGGCTCACAGTACTCAAAGAGTTTAGCATATTCTGTATCCCACTTTACTCTTGGCTCAGAAAATGATGGGGCCTTAAATTGCATGAACCCAATATGGGGGCAGCTGGCCATCTTAAGCATCCAGAGAAGGAAAAAGATTGTGGCAGAAGAGAAACCATCCCTTGTTACTGAATGGGAGAGCTACTGTGAATTTTCATGAATGACAGAAGGATCCTGTGGTCCTGGGTTCTATTTCTCCTTGTGGTCTTGGTTTCTGTTGGGGGCCTTCCCTGATGCTCCTAGACTGGGTGTAGTGGTCAGTCTCCATGATGGCTCCCCAAAGCCCCCTCCTGGTATTTATGCCTTTGTTTTGTTCCCTCCTACATCGTGTCAGAGTTGATCTTTGACCAACAGAATACAGCAGAAGTGACGGTAAGTCTCTTCTGATTGTAGGTTATAAAAATACTGTGGCTTGGGACTTCCCTGGTGGCGCAGTGGCTGGGAGTCCTCCTGCCAGTGCAGGGGACACGGGTTCGATCCCTGGTCCAGGAGGATCCCACATGCCGCGGAGTAGCTGAGCCCGTGCTCTAGAGCCCGTGCTCAGCAAGAGAATCTGCCGCGATGAGAAGCCCGCGCACTGCAACGAAGAGCAGCCCCCACTCGCCACAATTAGAGAAAGCCCACGTGCAGAAACGTAGACCCAACACAGACAATAAATAAATAAGTAAATAAATAAATAAATTTTCCTTTAAAAAAAACCAAAACAAAACAAAAAAAACACTGTGGCTTCTGATTCTCTCTCAGATCACTGACTCTGTGGAAGGATGGCAGCCTGAAGAGGCCCACATGGTGAGGAACTAGGCCAACAGCCCTGTGAGTGAGCTTTCCTGGGAGAGGATCCTTCAGCCCCAGTCAAGCCTTCAGATGACTGCAGCACTGGCTGACATCTTGACAGCAATCTCAGGATCATCTCTGAGCCAGAATTACCCAGCTAAGCCACTCCTTGACTTTCGGCTCTCAGAATCTATATGAGATAATAAATATTTGTTGTTTTAAGCTGCCAAGTTCAGGGTGATTTTTTATGTAGCAACAAATAATACCGGGGCTTAGGTTATCTTTCTCTATGGTCCCACATAATTTATTACTCAAGACTGTGATCACTCATTCATGTGTCTGACTCCTCTGCTAAACCTTTTCTGCTTTGGGGGAAGGAATCCAGTTGACTGTTGAACCTCTGTACCTAGAATAGTGCTTAGCACATAGTAGGTCTCGATAAATGTCATTGAACAAATGAATAAAGTGAAATGAGATAACGGACATGGTTTCAGACCACACCATGATTACTGCTCGCTAAAGAATGAGTCAGCACAGGTCAAGTTGGGTTATTCTATCGAACTGTGAGAAATTCATACTGAACATTCATGTCCTCTCTTCTATTGTTACTGGCCTCCCTACCATCCTCCCAAATAACTCACAAGTCAAGTTCTATTCTTCTGTCACCACCAAGGAGATCTTGGAACGGTAATCTGGGGTCTGAGGAAGGAGCAGGACTCAGAGGAGAGAATGAATGCTTCGGTGGTTTCCTCCCAATTCGAAGTGAAAAAGAAGAATTTCTACGATTCCCCAGACACAGGAGACACTCCCCAGAGGAGACTGCTCAAGGTGTAGGATATAGAGTTAAACTAGACCAAGGGACAAAGCAAAATTAAGGGTGGGACATGGGGCTTTTAGATTTTTTTTTTTTAAGGAACTTTTAAAAATGTTTGTTAAGAAGAGGCTAAAAGTTCACTTACTGCTCTAAGTGGTGTGGTGTCTGGTTACAAATGTTCCAGGACAGGCACTTCTCCTTCAAGACCCAGCCCTGCTCACCGTAGGAGAGCCACATTACAACCCCCCCTTCCCCTCCCCCCAAGCCATACCTCTCTAACTGGCAGAATATACATGGGAGGTTTTCAAAGAACCCCTGGATGGCTCTGAAGTCCCATCAGGCACTAGCTCTCAGAATCTGTTGATAAAGTCTTAATGAAACACTATGAAAAGACCAAAAAGCCTTTAGCTCAAAAGGAATAAATCTCCAGTGCAGTGCATGATAACAGAGATCCCATTTTAGGGCAGGTGGAACCTTCCCAGTGTGCTGAAAAACCACATCATTTGGGGGAACATGATCAGGCTAATTTAAATACCTTTTCCTCTTTTTTTTCCCACATGCTCAGGAATGTGGGTGGGGGGGAAGCATGGTTTATCGCGTTATCACTTCCCATGCAGAACATTTTTTGGGGAAATACACAGCACTCAGCTTGCGTGGAGTCCTGAGCATGGAGCAGGAAGGTTTGATTTCAGATCTCTCATCTGTTATTTCTAATTGTTTAACCACAGGCAGTTAGCTTTTTTGAGTCTCAGTTTTTTTAATCTGTAAAGTGAAGACACTAGTAATTACCCACTAGCACTCACTGAAAACACGTTAGCTGAATCTGAATAGGGTTCTCAAGGCCAAAAGAAATAAAAAAGCTGCAAGTGGAACTTGGGAATGCTTGATTAAATCTAAGGCCTGCAGAAAAAAGTAAATCATAGGATGCCTACCAGCTTGGGATGTTGTGCTGCGATTTCCAAAGGTAATTTAATATCTTCTAGGATACATAAAAACAGCATGACCCACAAGAGCCACAAAATGGTACTTCCATTGACAATGTCAAGCTCAGTCTTTTGTTTCTACATTTTTAAAAGAATATTAATAAAACTTAGAATATGCCGGTAAAAGCCACTAAAATGGAGACAACATTGCAAATGACTTGCCAAAGTTAATAGGCCTAGAATCCTATTTGGTCCAAGAGTCTGCGCTTCTACTATGTCCATCTTTATCAAGTTACTGAAGTGTTCACTTTGGTCTACTTGGCACTTATGGTTATCATTAGGAAAAATACCTCTTTGACGTACTCACAGGCCCCCTCAGAAGTCTAGTGAGGCCCATGCCATGCCCAGGTTTCATAAGAGCTAGACATAATTCTAAAAATGGAGCTACACGGGAGCATAATTGGACACCAAAAGGCCAAAAAACTTGTGTGCCTTTTGCCCTCCCCCACCTTTTTTTTCAAATTCATTTAATAGTTGAGCTGATAATTTTACTTCTGGGTACCTCAGCTTCCTCATTTGTAAAATGGGGTTTTTATCTGATAGGCCACTTAAGAGGATTAAATGAATTAGTATATACAAAGCACTTCAAAGTGTGACTGGCACATAGTGTATGCTAGTAAATGAGAGCTGTTGTTCTAATGATCAATATTAATTTTTAAGGGAAATGGCTTTTATGTAAATGTTTGAGAAGATTTCAAGCATGGTCCTCATTCACTAAAATCTGAAATATTTACAAGTATATAAATACTAAGTTCCCTTTGATCTTGGCCCTCCCAGGCTAAATGTTTCTCTAGAGGCCTTCTCTCATCAGCCTTATATAGTTCCCCCTACACACTGCCAGGTAAGTTAAATCAAACGGTCATTCTATTCGTTTTCTATTGCTGAGTAATAAATTACCACAGTTAGTGGCTTAAAACAATACACACTTTTTATCCCGCAGTTTACGTGGGTCGGGACTCTGAGCACAGCTTGCATTGGTCCTCTGCTTAGGAGCTCACAAGGCTGCAATCAAGCTGTTGCCCAGGCAGCATTCTCATGGGAAGGCTTGACCAGGGAACAATCTGGTTCCAAGCTCATTTAGGTTGTTGACAGAATTCATTTTCTTGCAGTTGTAGGACTGAGGGCCCTAGTTCCTTGCTGGCTGTTGGCTGGAGACTGCCCTCAGCTCCCAAATGCCACCCATGGTTGCTTGCCACATGGGCTTTGCCCACATAGCCACTGGCT
Organism: Lipotes vexillifer; assembly: GCF_000442215.2. Classification (NCBI taxonomy): domain Eukaryota; kingdom Metazoa; phylum Chordata; class Mammalia; order Artiodactyla; family Lipotidae; genus Lipotes; species Lipotes vexillifer. The sequence continues at coordinate 2,371,780 of NW_006792454.1, forward strand.
TCACTAAGCCAGCAAGCAGAGTCTCTGGGGGCGTGTTCGCCAGCCAGACAGAGTCTTATAAAACATGACATAATCATGTGAATGGCATCCCACCACCTTTACTATATTCTGTTGATGAGAAGACAGTCACAGGCCCTGCCCACACTCAGAGGGAGACAATTACACAAAGCATGAGCGGAGGAGGCCACCTTCGAGGTTTTCCGCCACTGTCCCAGAGGGGAAAGGCCGTGCCCAACTTCCATTTAAATTCCCCAATTCATTTTCTGCTCCGACCACAGAGGTCAGACAAGGTTTTATAGTCTGTTAATTAGAGGGATGAAATGTAGGGAAGGCAAGGGAAAGTAGAAAGAATGGAGTTTAAGAGAAGATCAAAGAAGAGACAGCTACTCTCTCCATGTAAACTGTGGAAGCAGTGATGTCAATGTCCAAAAACAGCTCCTTAAATTCTCCAAGATGGCTTCGGGGAAGGCAATCTGAGTAGGCACCTGAGGTATTTGAGGTCCAGGCCTAAGTCAGCCATCCTTGGACCTATTGGAGTCATAAGGATGGAAACTGGCCCCTGACCATGAACAAAACTGTTTGCTGTGTGGATTAAAGGGAAGATACATTTGACCTTCTTTAAATCCATAAAGGATTATTATCAAGACACAATCCAATTATTCTCTATGTCTTCTGAGGGGGAAATGGGGGAAATGGGCTCCAGTTTCAGCAAGAAGAAATCTGTATAGACCTAAGGAGAAAAGTCTTAACAGTAATGATGCTTAATCGCTGAAACAGGCTATAAAAAGAAGCTATAAAATATCTGTCTCCTGAGTTGGAAAAAAATAGGCTAGACACCTATCTAGATGGTGGTCCGAAGGCAGTGAAGGAGATGGTCCAGACCTTTCCTTATGCACAAAGTAACACCTCAAAAATAAACACGTAGTAATGTCTTAGTTATTTCGGGATGCTATAAACTAGACTGAGTGGCTTATAAAGAACAGAAATTTATTTCTCAGTTTTGGAGGCTTGGAAGTCCAAGGCCAAGGTGTTGGCAGATTTGGTGTCTGGTTAGAGTTTGATTCTTAGTTCTTAGATGGTTACCTTCTCTCTGTGTGCTCACAGGGCTGAAGGGGCAAGAGAGCTTTCTAGGGTTTCTTTTATATGGGCACTAATCCCATTCATGTGGGCTCCACCTAATCATCTCCCAATGGCCACACCTCCTCACACCATCACTTTGGGGATTAGGTTTCAACATATGAATTTAGAGGGGAACGTTCAGTCTACAGCAATTAAATAAATCGAAGTCTGTTGCTATTGACGACTAACCTGATAACAGTATTTTAAAAACTGAGATCCTGGGACCAACTGTGTCAATGTCATCCGAGGTGCTGTTTAGAATGCCAATTCCTAGGTCCATCTAAGGATGTAATGAGTTAAAATCTCTTGTGGTGGGGCCTGGGCACTTGCTTTTTTAACAAGTGCCCCAGGAAGTGTTTATGTACAAATTAAAGTTTGTGAACCACTATAAATGAAATATAATCCATATTAGAATTTGAATTCCTTCATTCCAATATCCTTATCCCTACACCACCACCCCCAACCCTAAATTTCAAAGGCACAAATATTGTGTCCTCCTTTGAGCAGCCAAAAAGCATCCCATAGCCCCCGGACTTCCATCCCTAGATACGGTCAAGCAACCAAACTACATGGACATAGGCAATGCTGCTGCCATGCTGGTTCCCCAGGGAAGTTACGTAATAGGTCTCTGGCACATAACATGCTTACTAGAGTTACAAACGAACCCTATCTCCACCTCTCCAGGAGACCTGTGTCCTGAGCAAAACCACAAGAATATGTCTGCTGCTTATACCCCAGGGTAGGGAGTAGGGGCATGCTTGGAAAAGCATGTGTGGTTTGCTGCACGGAAACTCGGGGTGCACCATCCTACCCAGTGTGCAGCTGTAGTCTGAACTCTGTCTCTACATACTGTACTTGAATTTTGCAGGACCCTATTAGGGTCCCCAGAAGAGCTCTCATATGAAGTCCAAGAAATCTGAGGAAAATGTGGAGCTTACATGATGGACTAATTTCATTTCAATAAAATTCCCATATTACATTCAATGCGCCTGGCTATATTAAGTTTTGTCATAAACACTGGGAATACTTCCAAATTTAGGCTTGCACAATTATTTTTATTGGTGCGTTAACTAAAAATGGTATATGCATAAGTCAGAGTGTACATTTGACTTCATCTGGGGAGCCAAAATGAGCTTTAGTTTGATTTATAGTCATTTTACCCCTGTAAATGAGATACAGGAAATCGGGGTTAGAGTTTCTGATCACAGCATTCCTAAACCCTCCGCGGGTTCCATCCCCAGCTCTGCCATGTATCTAACGAATTTAAATTCCAAATGTCTATCGGCAGCCCACAAAGTCACAAAACAAAGAGGCTGGCTTACTTTCAGACCCAGAGCCATCCAAACTGGTCAAAAAAAATAGAGGTTTGTTGCACTAAAGTGAGACTGGGGAGCTCTTGGTGCTTTGAAAGGTTTTAATTGCGATGGAAAAAATCCTTTCAAAGATTTTTTTCCCTTAACATGGGCCCCTTGGAAACTTTTCATAGGGGAACTGTAAAATATTTATACAGCTAGCAGCACTGTTGAAAAAAAAAAAGCAAGCAAGAAAGAAACTAGCGCTGAATGAGAAGCAGACTTGAAGTGAGCCCTGCAGATTCAGGGGATCCAGAGAGGGAGGTTCCTGTGATTTCAACCCCTGGAAAACAGAATTAATCCCTCCCAGCCAGGCCCACAGACAGGGTCGACATTTTGAAATTCTTCATTTTGGAACAAGGGGCCCTACATTCTCATTTTGCACCACGTCCTGCACAGTGTGGGGCTGGCCCTGCTCACAGAACTTTCCCAGGACTTCTGTTTTCAGACATGACAGTATGGTTCTCCCTTCCCTTCTCTGTTGGCTTCTCTTTTGCTTTCCCTCTTCTGCAGGAACCTACAGTTCTGATGCTCCCCTTTGCCTGTCCTTAGTGGCATCAGCTACACTTCCCATCGGTTTGTTTGGCTGGCAGACATTCTGCCTGTACAGCTTCATCACAACAGGACATAGAAGGCGAACAATCCATATCAGAGTCCTAGAAAACATGGCACTGTCCTTGTGAATGGACCAAATATTGGAGAATTTTAGAGTTGAAAGGAACCGTGGTGATCTCACTACATAGAATAAATTTAGTCCTGGAAAGAGGCAGGAAATTTCCCAAGGCTACTTTGTTTATTAATATCAGGTTAGGGACACGGCTAGCTCATTCTACAACATCTGTAAAAAGGGGTTAACATGGACAGTTAGAGTCCCCAAACTGCCCCCAAACTCATGCGAACTCCTGCTTCAGTATTTTCTCTAAGCTTTAATCAACAGCGACATTATTAAAGAGAGGGCTGAAAAGATAATCACTTTCTCCACAACAACTTCCCAAATATTTTCATTCCCTCCCACACACACTTTATCTTTTACTGGTGAGGATACGTGGTAGTTTAAGAAACAAAAAACCAATAGATGTAAATCGCATAGCCTCTTCATGGCGCCAGCCTACCATCAATGCTAACAACCCAGTAACCGATGGAAAGGAGAACGATCCAAGGGCTCAAAAAACCCACAAAGTAGGTAATTAGCACCAGAGAAATCAAGATTTGGCTACATTCCGGTAGCTAAAGTACTAAGGGGCGGGATGAGACATGGTCCTGAAACTTTCTAACAGGTGACAATGGGTTACAGAATTACCACAGTCTTGCCAATCAGAAGGGACCCTCTTGTCTCAAGGCGGACTTAATTGCTATAATTCAATTAACATGCTTCCACTAATTATATAAGCTTTTAAATGACAGTTCAACAGCAGCACCACAATTTTTTCCTTTTTAACTTAATTTTAAATTAATTATAAGTAAATTGCATTGATTTCTTTTTCACATCCTGCCTGCAACTGTTTTGTTGCAGAACTAGAACATAATTATAAAACTCTTGATCTTATGTAAAAGAGGCATTTAATACCACATGAAATAACGGTAGTATACATAAATATAGAGAAGTAAGTTTTTTCTTTCCTCCTTCCCTCTCTTCCTTCCTTCCTGCCACCCTCCCTCCTTCCCTTCCTTTTTCTTCATAGATGACAGTTCTAACCAGATGTTAAATGAGATAAGTAGCAGTCATACCAATGGAAAGAACATTTACTTTCCAAATTCTTGACCTAGAAACAGTGTCTTATACATGTCAAGAAATATTTGTTAATATCAATATTAATTATTGGATGAGATGCTTTGGACATGATAGAAATAAGTTGAAAAGGCATCAAAGCCCTGGTCCCTGATCTCAAGAGTATAGACATTCCTTCAGGAGATAATATGTAAGTATATGAACATAACAGGTCATTCAAAACCTAGCTGGAATTTAAGATACTAACTAAAGGAGTGCATAGCATAGAGTATATAATAAAAATATAAAAGGAATGCAATGGATACTAAGAGGAATACATAGCATACAGTATAAAAATGGTAAATCAGATTACCTCTTCCACTGAGGAAGATAAGAAGATGGGCTATCGATAATAGTTAGCATGTCTACATATGTAGATATGATATATGAGATATCTACATATGAGAGTTGACAAAAGTAAATTGCCTGCTACAAACCAGTGGACAGTGGATTTATCACAACTGGAAACATTTCAGCAAAGCAAAGGATGCCATACTAGGATTGGGCAGGTGCTAATTTGCATAGCAGCACAGATTCATTTTTTAAAAAATAATTTTTACTGAAATATTGTTCATCTACAATGTTGTGTTAGTTTCAGGTGTACAGCAAAGTGACTCAGATTATATATATATATATATATATATATATATATATATATATATATTCTTTTTTAGATTCCTTTCCCTTATAGGTTATTACAAAATATTGAGTATAGTTTTAGCACATATTCATTTTGAGACACCTTTAGAGGTGACATCCAACAAAAGTATATATTCTTTGCACCAAACCATACCCAGTTTTTGTATCTTTTCATGATTTTTGATTGAGTAAAAAAAATATATAGATATATCAGAATTTTTATAGCTATTTAAGACGCTAAAGTCAGTTAATCACAGAAGAATTAGAAGTAATATTTTTTTTCTTGAAGGTTATTTATTCCACTTTTCTACTTAGCACTTCATTTTATTCAGATCAAAATTTTCTCTTATATGTTTTCAACTTAATAATGTTACAGGGAGTATGAAAAGTATAGGAAAACTCATATTCCCATTACTGTTATCAGATAAACTGGCTGGTGTCAGCTCAGTTAATTGAAAAATCAAAAGAGACATTTTAAAATTTAGGTAGCTACCATGCTATGCAGGGTTATGATGGCAAAGGAGACCTTGGCCCATGAAGATGGGACTAACCCCTAACCACCTTCAGGTCAGACTAACCATCACTTCCTTGTGGAAACTGTCACTTCCTCCCTACCCAGACATGAGGCCTCTAGGTATTGGCTACTTTTCCCTATAGAACACGGAACACTTGAAATTGATTAATTTCAAGCAATCATTGAGTGTTAGCCCTTCCCAATAGGCCACGATCTCCCTGACGGCCAGCAGAACCTGTTTGCTCACCACCATATTTCCAGTCTGGCATGTATTCTAAAAAGTCTCCTATAAACATTCTTAGGGAGTAAGAAAAAGAAAGTAAAGCTCCTTCCTAATTCTGCTAAGGTCCATGTATTCATTGTGCACATTTCAATTGCACCTGATAAACATCCAGCTTGAACTACTTTAAAATTTAAAAGTCAGTAAGGCTTATAGGCCAATAGGTTCTTAAAACCGAAAAAGTATTTGCTAAAATTGAAGGGAGGGGAGGCTGGTAGGCACATTAAGCAATGATGCTCACAGAGTCTCCCAGCCTGGTCTGGAAGCAGCAGAGGCGTTTCCACAGTTCTGGATTCTCAACAACAGTAGTCTTGGTATGGATGGCTTTTATTTTATTCATTTAAGAGCCATAAGGATTCATGACAGCTCAAATTACCACTCCTATCTCTAACGATTCTTTCCTGAGGAACAAGTATGCCCGAAGAACAATAGCAATTTTACAAATTAATTCAAAGGATGCTACCAATATAACTACTTTTGACTGACTGACTTAGAAAATAGAAAATAACGCATATATCATGTTTTGTACTTAGAAAATAGAAAATAATGTAGACAATAGAAAATAAGCATATATCATGTTTTGTTTTGAGGAAGACTGAGAGAGCAGGAGTGGCAATAGGGTTAGGAGCAAAAAGTGTTCTAACTTCATTCTTTCTCTCTTTTTTTTGGGCCTCTCACTGTTGTGGCCTCTCCCGCTGTGGAGCAGAGGCTCCGGATGCGCAGGCTCAGCGGCCTGTGGGATCTTCGCGGATCGGGGCACGAACCCGTGTTCCCTGCATCGGCAGGGGGACTCTCAACCACTGCGCCACCAGGCAAGCCCTGCTCTAACCTCATTCTTAAGGATGCTTTATTGCTCCTGTACATGAAAGCACAGAGTGGCCAGTAATATCTGATTCTTCTGGGGCCCTGGAACTCCCTACTGTTTTCCTGTGTGCTCATGGTGTTTTCTCACACTGAAGCTACTCGTGTAAATCAATCCTGCTTACACAGAGATGTGTATGATGAGATGGATTTTTTTCTTTATGAGTTATACTATCAGCTCACATGTGGCTGCACATGAAATATCAAATTGTCCCCCCTTTTTCACTTTGCGTGTCGAGTCAGGCCTCTCCTCTGTTTACACAAGGACAGAAGAAAAGTTTGAGCAAGATAAAAGGGTTGCTGGGCCCATTATCCCAGCGGTCTATGGTTTTCTCTTGCCATCTCCTCTCATCCATCATTGTCCCCCCCCAAGAAACTCATCTATATCCCTTGAGATTTGGTTATTTTTCCTACATAATGCTCCCTTTAGGGAACCTATTTTAAGATCATTATGTTCTCTGCAAAGCACTTTTGCCAGAACTTTCCCGTTGATCCCAATTTTCTGTCTACTCAGATTCTGTTTTCGCTGTTGAGGCCGTGCAGGGAATATTCTTTGTGATTGTGGGGAATGGTACAGTAATCTTACACCATATATATTTTTATACTGAAAGTCATAAGATCTTTATTTTGCATTCCTTAACCATGAGCCATCATCCATTTCCCATCCATCACAAGGGCAACTCAGGCCGGCCTGCTTCTCCACCAGAGAGTTCCTGGGAATTGAGTCCTTTTACTTCTCATTTTGGAATAAATGGGGTTATGCTTGTTTGTTTATTTTGGTATAAATGCTTATAATTTCTAGCATCTCCAACTGTCTAATTCCAGGTATTTCATGCTTCTAACACTGACGTCACAGCTGTTTTCATTAAAAATAAGCACAGGGTTTGAGAGAGTAGAGAGAGATCCCAGTTAGGAAACAAGAAATAGAGACACAATTGCCTTAACACTTTGCTGACTTAACGAAGATGGGATAGAGGGATAGAGGTATTCACTGATTCTGGGGACAAAGAATGTCAGTGTCTTTCATCCCTATATTCTGCAGGACACTGTTTCCAGAAGATGTGAAAAACAGTGCTCCATGGTCAAATAACTTTGGGAAACTACGTGTTCCCAGAACACGTTAGTATATTAAGGGCTCTGATGGTTTCCCATTAAATAAACCTATTTAACATTGTTTATCTCAGCATCCCCTAAATTTATCTGAGCTTGAAACACTTGTCACAGTTTACCCAGAGGTGACCTGCAGAATGACATTCCTTGGACTACCCAATTAGAAGACAGAGAAATACAATTCTATTATCTTACAACTGATATGCTCTTGGTAGATATTAAAGACATGAATTTAATTTCCTTTTAATTATTATTTATTTATTTATTTATTTATTATTATTATTATTATTTTTTGCGTTACGCGGGCCTCTCACTGTTGTGGCCTCTCCCGCTGCGGAGCACAGGCTCCAGACGCGCAGGCTCAGCGGCCATGGCTCAGGGGCCCAGCTGCTCCGCGGCATGTGGGATCCTCCCGGACCGGGGCACGAACCCGTGTCCCCTGCATCGGCAGGCAGACTCTCAACCACTGTGCAACGAGGGAAGCCCTAATTTCCTTTTTAAATCATTGCTTCACTGCATCTCTCAGAGACTTGCGCCAAGGGGCTTATTGACTCAGGTCGATCTCTCAGGGTAGGTTCTTGGCATCTTGAGTGAGATAATGGGCAGGAGAGACAGGCGTTATAGAGAGGGAAAGGATTTTTTAAAATTCCTTTGACATATCTGGGGGTTAGGTTTGATGGCCTGGGCAGAATTTTACCTAAGGGACATCTAGGTAGGAAGAAGAGATGGAGAAGGGAAGTCCACTCTTCCAGGGCTGCCAGCATTTGGGGGATAATTAGAGAGAGAGGATGAAGGGTGAACTGATCAGGTCTGTTCCAATTTCCCCTCATGAGCCTTTGGACTAGAGATGACGGAGAAGACTGGGTAAATATGGAGGGCTCAAGTCCCCGATCCCTACCTAGGAGACATGGTGTTTAGTCTGTGGTGTGGACAGGCAGAGTATCTCAAATGAATTTTATTGCTCTGCTCTAGGTTTTTGAATGACATAGATGACCCACCAATTCCCATAGTACTCAGATGAATTGAGACTCAGTGAGTCCTCCATGGGGCCAGATAGGTCATGTGGCAGAGGTTTAAAGGGATCCTTAGCACCCGAGAGAGCCAGGTTGTGGCTGAGTCGGCCAGGAAGGGCCACGAGAAACTGACCAAGGTGAAAGGAGCCAGAACACAAGGTTCGCCACCATTGCCTTCAGCACGTGTCCCAGAAGGAATAGAGGGCAAAACAGGGATGCTGTGTGGTCTATGACCCCCTCCCTGAACCCCCAAAATATCACATGAGCCCTGCGACCTGCCCCAACCATGCACCTGAGGCCAGCGTGTAGAGAATTTGGGGGAAAGGGGCAGAAATAATCAGAGAGACTGAGCATTAGCTATAGGGAATATTTACATCTGGGGCTTGGACTAAAACTGAATTGGGCAGTTAGTTATTTCCTGCCTTTCTACCCATAGGGTGGGGCTTATAAGAAAGGCCAGATTGATAATAAGCAATATAGAGAGAATACATTTTCTTTGCACATCTGGATTTTAAGTGTGATGGAAATTTCCGATATTGCTACATCCTTTTTCTGTGCGTATATTCACAAAAGCTTATCTCAGGCCACCTAATCCCCAGTTTTACGTCAAACTGCAGGATTGCCATAATGCGTCAAAAGCTTATTGTGTGGAACTGTAATATTGGTTTGCTTGGCTGTCCGTCTTATTGCACCATGAGCTACTTTACTGCAGAGGCCTTATTTCATTCATTTTCCCCCAACACACAGAATAACACCTTAATAGAACAGATATTCAATAAGTGTTAGATGAAATGAATGAATGTGTGAAAGAATGAAAGAAATATGCTCAGCCTCTGCATCTCAGTTGTTTCTCTACAGGCGGGAATCTCAACTGGGTATTCCTTTCTTTTAATTGAAGTATAGCTGATTTACAATGTTGTGTTAATTTCTGCTGTACAGCAAAGTGATTCAGTTATACATATACATATATATATATACATTTTTTATATTCTTTTCCATTATGGCTTATCACAGTATATTGAATATAGTTCCCTGTGCTATACAGTAGCCCCTGTGTTCATAGCAGCACTACTCACAATAGCCAAGACATGGAAACAACCTAAATGTCCACTGACAGATAAATGGATAAAGAAGGTGTGGTACATATACACAATGGAATACTACTGAGCCATAAAAAAGAACAAAATAATGCCATTTGCAGCAAAATGAATGGACTTAGAGATTATCATACTAAGTAAAGTAAGACAGACAAAGACAAATACCATATGATCACTTATATGTGGAATCTAAATACAACATAAATGAACCTATCTATAAAACAAAAACAGACTCACACACATAGAGAACAGACTTGTGGTTGCAGGAGGTGGGGTGTGGGAGAGGGGTGGATTGGGAGTTTGGGGTTAGCAGATGCAAACTATTATATACAGAATGGGTAAACCTGGGTATCCTTTATGATTACAGGAAGAAAAATGAGCTTCCTTGGAGAGTTTGGTAGCAGCCATGTTTCTGTATAGGCACAACATCCTTTCTTCTTTATCTCTTTCCTCTGTTTTCAACGGCTTACTTTCTTTTCCCTTTGCCTTTCTTCCCTGGGAATGCTTTGGAAATGAAGGTGATACTGGCTGGGAGGATGGAGGAGTGGTCTTGTCTGGGAGTGTTCCCAAATCCTCCTGAACTGTGACTCAGGAAGAATCTTAAATTTATATGACACAAAAAAATATTTATATGACAATTTTGGGCTTAAAGGAAAAAGAGACTCTTCTGTTCATAGTATGATAACCTTGCTAATCTCTAAATGACTTTCCTGTCGCTGCCTTCATCTTGTACCCTCCCCCCCTTCTACCACCGTAATCTCTGTAAGTCAGATACAGGCTGCATGTCTTGTTTATATGGCTTCTGTACCTCCTCTGTGTTCCCACGAGGCTTTATGGTGACACGTTCTGATGGACTGTAATCAAATTTATGCCTATTTTCTCCCTTAGATTGCAAGCTCATTCAGAGCTTGCTTTGTCTTCATTATTGCATTTCCATGTTTTACAGTATGGGCATTTAGTATATGTTTGCTAAGTGATTAAACTAGATAGCTTATGATTCCTTAAAAGCAGGAAAAAGAAAAACTTACTTTCCAATGTGTATAGACATTTCTATTTCCCAGCTGCTTCATCAAGCCTAGCAGATGTCATAGACTGTCCACCCTTGCCCTCACCACTCCTCTAGCTGAAAAGATGCCTGGGTATTTCAGGGAGTGCCCAGGAGGACAATTAGAAATAAGTCCATTTTTATCTTTTCACTCTGACTGCTTTTATATGTGCCCTGTCCTGGGAGCCTCCTAGAGTTCCTAAAGATGCAGAACTCCCAAGCTGCTAAATGGCGCTGGGCTCCCTTCAAGACTCACTGCATTAGAGCTGGGCTGAAACCCAAGAAAGATGGGAACAAGGTTCCCTCTTTTCTGCTTATGCCCTTCCCACAAAAACCGGAAGAGATGAGTGTATTGGTAGCTTTCTCTGTAAAGATGAATCCTTGACCCCTTTTGGGTCTCAGTGCCAAAGGGAAGCTTTCTCTAGACTCCCAACTAGGGACTAAAGATCTATGTGTACTGGTATCATACCTGTGGCTTTCCTTTTCATAATCTTATCATGCTGCATAGCAAGAGCCAGTTGACTTATCTGTTTCTTCCATTATCCCAAAAGCTCCATGAAGACAAAGATATTGTCTATTTTGTATACTCTTACCATCTGTTTACCTATCATTATATCTGGCATATAAAAATAGTAATAATTTAGCAATTATGATAATAATAATAGTTACAGTGAATACTGTACTTTTTCTGAACCAGACAGTCTTCTAAGTGCTTCACCTATGCTAGATCATTCGCGCCTCACAACAACCCTTTGAGGGAGATACATATGGATAAGCGGAGGCACAAAGAAGCTTAGTAACTTGTGGAAGGTCACCTCGCAAGTAAAGGGTACAATTGGAATTTCAACATATGAATCTGGTTCCACAGCTCATGTGTTTTACCACCAGACCACTCCAGGACACTCACTCGATTACATGGTACTGTACTCTACATTGAAACTCTGGGTAATGGGCTCATTTGTGGAAGCAGATGTAGTCAGACTGGCCTGAGGACACCACTTGCAGGGCCCTGAGGGGACTCCCAGCATGTCAGGGAGCACAGAGTTTATGAAAGGAGCAGGGAGTGTGAACAGGACGTAGGAGTAGAGTACAGAAGAGTGGATGGTTCAAGAACCTGGAGGAAGGTCAGGAGCACAATTGGAGGCTGATATAAGTGGGGGGTTTGAAGGAGACAGAGTTAGGTCTAAAGGAGATTTTTTAATAAATTTCTACCTGAGGCAGTCTCTAGAATTCCCATACCACCTCTTCTAGAAAACCTTTAGTAAGGATCTACATTATGTTTTAAATTCGGCTTTCTTTAAGTGAGACCCCTCACTAAAGCCGGGAGTCTTACTACATGGAGTTCCAGAATTGACTCAGCTTTTATAAGGAGTCTGTGAGGTGTGTGAGTTAATTGCTATAGCCTCAACCTTGTCTTTGCATCTCTTGGGGGAAGAACGAGGAGAAATGGTGATGGTTGGAGCTTGAAACCAGCTGTATTTAGGATTTCTGATCAAGTTCACTCTTGTTTTGGAGTTTGGGATACATGTATTCACGAAACTGCGAAAGGGAAAGA
>NW_006792454.1:2384218-2403508 GCF_000442215.2 Lipotes vexillifer
GGGAAAGAGGGGAGGAAAGGATGAGATGGTGTGGAAATAAGAATAAGAGAAAGTGAGGGAGGATGTAGGAAAACCCGCGTCTTTGATTTGTATTGTGTGATTTCTGAAACTGCTCCAGCCTCAACATAAATCTACAGGATTTATGTGGCTTCATTAATCACATTTTCTTTTGAAATGGAATTTTCTGCCTCGGAGCCTTTGAACGTTGATGTCCAAATACAACATATTCTTTTAAAATCACCTCTGGATAAAGGCAACACTGTTGGGGTAATTCCCCCAGATTGTAGGCGGAATCTGTTTGGTCCTCAGATCTTGATGATAATATGCTGAAAATAGAACCTCCCTTCAGAGAACAGAAGAATTCTGGTATGATTAGGATCCCAGTTGCAGACACCCTGAGCCAGGAGTCTGTGGAGAGAGAAAAAAAAAAGAAAGAAAGAAAGAAAAAAAAAGCCCCTTGTCTTTGATGAATAACAACAAGCAGCGCCATCTAGTGGCAACTCATGTTTATCTTGGAGTCGGCTTGACCTTGACCTCCCCGCCTAGCTCTTTGCTCATTATCAAACAAGCTGGAAAACAGAAGTTCATCTTTCCAGTGGCAACGTGATCTGAAATCTGATGGCAGGGCTTAGGTGAAGACACGAGAGAGTTAAAATTGCTGCCGACCAGAGGTTGCATCCAAGGCATGTTTTTTGGTTTGTTTTTGGAGGGGTTGACTTTTGAATGCTGGTAAGTCCACAAAAGCAACAGAGAACAAAATTTGTGTTCTCTGGAATCCTTCCCTTCACTGTCATCATCCCCGGGAGTCATACCAGATACGCATCCCCTTATCTAACCCTCATATTCCCCCTGTTTTGCTAATCAACCGAAGCACAAAGCGGTCAGGGGCAAAGTGAAGCTGTCAGAGCAGCAGAGGTGGGATTTGAATCCCCATCTGCCTAGAAAAGCTTTTGCTCTGATTCAGCTTTTGTGGGAATTTTCCTCCGCCAGTCAGTTCTCTGGAAGGCCCACGTTTCCAGGCCTTTGCCACGGATCTTCAGCCTTTCAGGGTGATGTGATTGAGATAAGTCACAACACCTCAGAACAGGCGGGGGCACCAGAAAGGTGTCTCACGCTTCCTCTTGTCTGAGCTATGGAGAGCAGAAACAGCCCACATGTCATCTCTCAGGGCTCGGATCCTGTGGGTGAGGTTGCTGCAGCTGATGGTGGATAAGTGCTCTCTTGCTGCAAGTCACCACCAGCTGCCACTCCTGGGGACACTGCCACTCCAATGAGCTAGGCCACCTGCCTCCACTGTGGGGATGGCAGCCACACCTCCAGCCATCGTTTCTGTCCCACACTGCTCCCTTAAAGTGAATTCCATCCATTGGGACGTGGTTCTAAGAAACCATTTTCTATGCATTAGTGTATTTTTATTGCACAAAAACAAACTTTACCTTCTTTATAATTAGGGACTAGATAGATGTTGATTTTGAAATAATGAAGTAATCGTTTGATTACCAATTTACTTGAGGCTTTTCAACTGATGACTTGATCAGAAAAATAAATGTTATTTTGTCTTACTTATGAAAGCTCACTAAAGTATGGAATAGAACATAGTGGAATATAAACTCTTTTCAATTCAACAGATTAATGATGGAGATTAAGAAAACAGCTCTGGCATACTCTAGGCTCTCTTAGAGAGCAAGAGAGAGGCATTCAGCTAAAGCCATAAGCTTATGGTAATAAAGCAAGCATATGTAGCTCTGAATTTTTAATTTAGCTACTCCATTACAGTCACACAGGTAAAATGTTTTACTTGAGCAAACTCTGTAGGCCACTGCAGCTACACCAACCTAAGGGACATAAAGTAATAGGTTATACAGAGAATTAAGACTTCCTCTTGCTATTTTAGTTGATGCCTAAGAAAAGACGACAAAGGAGGTTTCCTGACTTTTCAATAAGCAAATTATTTTACAATTTGGATAAACAAATCTAAGCGATAACAATGTCCTTGACTGGTGAGAGCTACAGCTGCCAAAGCCATGCGATCAAAACAAGGATTCTGTTATACTCTAATGTTTCATCCATAATGTTAAAAAGTTGTCAGGGAGTCTAGTTTGTGAATGACTTACTTCTGCCCTGAAATCCTTTATAGTTGACATTTTGGAGAGACATTTTCTGAAAGATTAGATCAGAGTCACTCTGATTTTCCATCAGCAGGTATTGGCTTTGGTATAAAATGCAGACAGTGTGAGCATGGAAGTAACAATGGGGTCTGTTGAGATATCTGTAAAATGCTTTTAAAAAAACTAAAAGCACATATAGTCTCGAAGTTAATATAATAAAAAATTAGAATTAATTTCCTCTGATAACTCAGGCGTTAACATTTCTGAAAACCAACTTGGTATGGGTTTTAGAACTAAAACTTAATTTCTTTCAACAACAGCAAGAAGATAGGAAACCCAATGTCAACAAAACTCTCTGTTGATGAAAACAACCCCTGATCTTTATGACCCTCGGTCATGGTGACCATGTAAAGAGGGGTGAATCAGGATGGCAAACTTGAATAAAGATCTGGTCACTTAGTGGACTCTGACTTGTGCTACCCCTGGCTTAGAGTCTACATACACCATCACTTTTTAAAATGTCTGAAACCATGGCAAGGACCCTGTTTCCTAATGGAAATCTCACTCTAGAGGTTCTACCCATGGCGGCCGGGTGGAGGAGGAGGGCACCATGTAGCCCTGAATGAATAAGAATAAATATTATTTGTTGCAACCCTACTAGGTGCCAGTGTTGCATTTGTATTATGAGCCTCAGTACTAAATGTTTTTTGTTTATTTGTTTGTACATTCCTCTTTTAATTCTTGCATTAATTCCCTCCTCTTTATTTATGTGACTCTGAGAGCTTAGGTAACTTGCCCAAGTTCAAGTAGATTTTTGCCTGCAGAGTCAGAAGACTTTGTGCTCTCTCCTGGCCAGGCTGGGAAAGTAGTCACCAAGGGCAAGAAAGCACCCGCACCCTTTGGGTGACACAGAGCAGGGAGAACATGACGTGCTCGCTTGTTCAAGCAGTTCCTCCGACTATGTCCCTAAGCTCCAAGTTGAGTCCACAAAACTGTCATATTCTGACACCCTCCACTATCCGCCCCGCAACTGCTTTTCTTTTTTCACAAGGTAATAGAGATGTTAAGAGTTTGGGAATTGAACTCATGGCTTTGTGGAAACAGACAGCCACCAAATGGTGGGTCTAGGAATACAGTGGGAAAATAGTGAGGTGGTCCCAGGGCTGGCAATTCCCTCACTTTGGGACTGGCCTTAAGACAAGGCAAGGGCACTCTCTGCGCTACATGACTCTGTCCCCATGGACATCACTGATTGGCCCAGTAATGGAAACCTGACCCAAACCAAGCCAATCAGATCTTTCCCCAGAATTTTTTGAATAGTACTTAAGGGGCTTTCCGGCAGGCAGCAATGCTGTAAGTGTAAAGATCAGGAATTGCTGCTGGTTGCCATGTTTCCTGCAATGTAGAAGTTAGTTTGAAAATGTAAGGCCAGACACTATCAAAATCTTAGAGGGAAACATAGGCAGACCACTCTATGACATAAATCACAGCAAGATCCCTTTTGACCCACCTCCTAGAGAAATGGAAATAAAAACAAAAAGAAACAAATGGGACCGAATGCAACTTCAAAGTTTTTGCACAGCAAAGGAAACCATAAACAAGATGAAAAGACAACACTCAGAATGGGAGAAGATACTTGCAAATGAAGCAACTGACAAAGGATTAATCTCCAGAATTTACAAGCTGCTCATGCAGCTCAATAACAAAAAGACAAACAACCCAATCCAAAAACGGGCAGAAGACATAAATAGACATTTCTCCAAAGAAGATACACAGATTGCCAACAAACACATGAAAGGATGCTCAACGTCACTAATCATTAGAGAAATGCAAATCAACACTACAATGAGGACTTCCGGGAAGATGGTGGAAGAGGGAGACGCGGAGATCACCTTCCTCCCCACAGATACACCAGAAATACATCTACACGTGGAACAACTCCTACAGAACACCTACTGAATGCTGGCAGAAGACCTCAGACCTCCCAAAAGGCAAGAAACCCCCCACGTACCTGGGTAGGGCAAAAGAAAAAAGAATAAACAGAGACAAAAGGACAGGGACGGGTCCTGCACCAGCGGGAGGGAGCTGTGAAGGAGGAAAAGTGTCCACACACTAGGAAGCCCCTTCGCGGGCGGAGACTGCGGGTGGCGGAGGGGGGGAGCTTCGGTTCCGCAGAGGAGAGCGCAGCCACAGGGATGCGGAGGGCAAAGCGGAGAGATTCCCACACAGAGGATCAGGGCCGACCGGCACTCACCAGCCCGAGAGGCTTGTCTGCTCACCCGCCGGGGCGGGCGGGGCTGGGAGCTGAGGCTCGGGCTTCGGTCGGATCGCAGGGAGAGGACTGGGGTTGGCGGCGTGAACACAGCCTGAAGGGGTTAGTGCACCACGGCTAGCCGGGAGGGAGTCCGGGGAAAAGTCTGGACCTGCTGAAGAGGCAAGAGACTTTTTCTTCCCTCTTTGTTTCCTGGTGCGCGAGGAGAGGGGATTAAGAGCGCTGCTTAAAGGAGCTCCAGAGACGGGCGCGAGCCGCGGCTAAAAGCGTGGACCCCAGAGACAGACATGAGACGCTAAGGCTGCTGCTGCCGCCACCAAGAAGCCTGTGTGTGAACACAGGTCACTATCCACACCCCTCTTCCGGGGAGCCTGTGCAGCCCGCCACTGCCAGGTTCCCGGGATCCAGAGACAACTACCCCGGGAGAACGCACAGTGCGCCTCAGGCTGGTGCAACGTCACACCGGCCTCTGCCGCCGCAGGCCCCTCCCTCTCCCCGGACTGAGTGAGCCAGAGCCCCCGAATCAACGGCTCCTTTAACCCCATCCTGTCTGAGCAAAGAACAGACGCCCTCCGGCAACCTACACGCTCAGGCGGGGCCAAATCCAAAGCTGAGCCCCTGGGAGCTGTGAGAACAAAGAAGAGAAAGGGAAATCTCTCCCAGCAGCCGCAGAAGCAGCGGATTAAAGCTCCACAATCAACTTGATGTACCCTGCATCTGCGGAATACATGAATAGACAACGAATCATCCCAAATTAAGGAGGTGGACTTTGAGAGCAAGATGTACTATTCTTTCCCCTTTTCCTTTTTTTGTGTGTATGTGTATGCTTCTGTGTGAGATTCTGTCTGTATAGCTTTGCTTCCACCATTTGTTCCAGGGTTCTATCCATCCGTTTTTTTGTTTTTTGGGTTTTTTTCCCCTCTTAATATTTATTATTTTTTTTATTTTAATAACTTTATTATATTTTATCTTACTTTATTTTATTTTACTTTATCTTCTTTCTTTCTTTTTTTTCTTCCTTCCCTCCTTCCTTCCTTGCTCCCTCCCTCCCTCCTTTCTTTCTTTCTTTCTACTTCTACTAATTCTTTCTTTCTACTTTTTCTCCCTTTTCTTCTGAGCCGTGTGGATGAAAGGCTCTTGGTGCTGTGGCCAGGAGTTAGTGCTGTGCCTCTGAGGTGGGAGAGCCAACTTCAGGACACTGGTCCACAAGAGACCTCCCAGCTGCACATAATATCAAACAGCGAAAATCTCCCAGAGATCTCCATCTCAACACCAACACCCAGCTTTACTCAACGACCAGCAAGCTACAGTGCTGGACATCCTATGCCAAACAACTAGCAAGACAGGAACACAACCCCACCCATTAGCAGAGAGGCTGCCCAAAATCATAATAAGTCTACAGACACCCGAAAACCCACCACCAGATGTGGACCTGCCCAACAGAAAGACAATACATAATATCAAACGGCGAAAATCTCCCAGAGATCTCCATCTCAACACCAGCACCCAGCTTCGCTCAACGACCAGCAAGCTACAGTGCTGGACAACCTATGCCAACCATATAGCAAAACAGGAACACAACCCCACCCACTAGCAGAGAGGCTGCCTAAAATCATAATAAGTCCACAGACACCCCAAAACACACCACCAGACGTGGACCTGCCCACTAGAGAGACAAGATCTAGCCTCATACACCACAACACAGCCACTAGTCCCCTCCACCAGGAAGCCTACACAACGCACTGAACCAACCTTAGCCACTGGAGACAGACATCAAAAACAACGGGAGCTACGAACTTGCAGCCTGCAAAAAGGTGAACCCAATCACAGTAAGATAAGCAAAATGAGAAGACAGAAAAACACACAGCAGATGAAGGAGCAGGATAAAAACCCACCAGACCTAACAAATGAAGAGGAAATAGGCAGTCTACCTGAAAAAGAGTTCAGAATAATGATAGTAAAGATGATCCAAAATCTTGGAAATAGAATGGACAAAATGCAAGAAGCAGTTAACAAGGACCTAGAAGAAATAAAGATGAAACAGACAATGATGAACAACACAATAAATGAAATGAAAAATACTCTAGATGGGATCAATAGCAGAATAAATGAGGCAGAAGAACGGATAAGTGACCTGGAAGATAAAATAGTGGAAATAACTACTGCAGAGCAGAATAAAGAAAAAAGAATGAAAAGAACTGAGGACAGTCTCAGAGACCTCTGGGACAACATTAAACGCACCAACATTCGAATTATAGGGGTTCCAGAAGAAGAAGAGAAAAAGAAAGGGACTGAGAAAATATTTGAAGAGATTATAGTTGAAAACTTCCCTAATATGGGAAAGGAAATCGTTAATCAAGTCCAGGAAGCACAGAGAGTCCCATACAGGATAAATTCAAGGAGAAATACGCCAAGACACATATTAATCAAACTGTCAAAAACTAAATACAAAGAAAGCATATTAAAAGCAGCAAGGGAAAAACAACAAATAACACACAAGGGAATCCCCATAAGGTTAACAGCTGATCTCTCAGCAGAAACTCTACAAGCCAGAAGGGAGTGGCAGGACATACTGAAAGTGATGAAGGAGAAAAACCTGCAACCAAGATTACTCTACCCAGCAAGGATCTCATTCAGATTTGATGGAGAAATTAAAACCTTTACAGACAAGCAAAAGCTGAGAGAGTTCAGCACCACCAAACCAGCTTTACAACAAATGCTAAAGGAACTTCTCTAGACAAAAACACAAGAGAAGGAAAAGTCCTATAATAACGAACCCAAAACAATTTAGAAAATGGGAATAGGAACATACATATCGATAATTACCTTAAATGTAAATGGACTAAATGCTCCCACCAAAAGACACAGATTGGCTGAATGGATACAAAAACAAGACCCATATATATGCTGTCTACAAGAGACCCACTTCAGACCTAGAGACACATACAGACTGAAAGTAAGGGGATGGAAAAAGATATTCCATGCAAATGGAAACCAAAAGAAAGCTGGAGTAGCAATTCTCATATCAGACAAAATAGACTTTAAAATAAGGACTATCAGAAGAGACAAAGAAGGACACTACATAATGATTAAGGGATCGATCCAAGAAGAAGATATAACAATTGTAAATATTTATGCACCCAACATAGGAGCACCTCAATACATAAGGCAAAAACTAGCAGCCATAAAAGGGGAAATCGACAGTAACACATTCATAGTAGGGGACTTCAACACCCCACTTTCACCAATGGACAGATCATCCAAAATGAAAATAAATAAGGAAACACAAGCTTTAAATGATACATTAAACAGGATGGACTTAATTGATATTTATAGGACACTCCATCCAAAAACAACAGAATACACATTTTTCTCAAGTGCTCATGGAACATTCTCCAGGATAGATCATATCTTGGGTCACAAATCAAGCCTTGGTAAATTTAAGAAAATTGAAATTGTATCAAGTATCTTTTCCGACCACAACGCCATGAGACTAGATATCAATTATAGGAAAAGATCTGTAAAAAATACAAACACATGGAGGCTAAACAATACACTACTTAATAACGAAGTGATCACTGAAGAAATCAAAGAGGAAATTAAAAAATACCTAGAAACAAATGACAATGGAGATACAACGACCCAAAACCTATGGGATGCAGCAAAAGCAGTTCTAAGAGGGAAGTTTATAGCAATACAAGCCCACCTTAAGAAGCAGGAAACATCTCGAATAAACAACCTAACCTTGCACCTCAAGCAATTAGAGAAAGAAGAACAAAAAAACCCCAGAGTTAGCAGAAGGAAAGAAATCATAAAAATCAGATCAGAAATAAATGAAAAAGAAATGAAGGAAACAATAGCAAAGATCAATAAAACTAAAAGCTGGTTCTTTGAGAAGATAAACAAAATAGATAAACCATTAGCCAGACTCATCAAGAAAAAAAGGGAGAAGACTCAAATCAATAGAATCAGAAATGAAAAAGGAGAAGTAACAACTGACACTGCAGAAATAAAAAAAATCATGAGGGATTACTACAAGCAACTCTATGCCAATAAAATGGACAATCTGGAAGAAATGGACAAATTCTTAGAAATGCACAAACTGCCAAGACTGAATCAGGAAGAAATAGAAAATATGAACAGACCAATCACAAACACTGAAATTGAAACTGTGATTAAAAATCTTCCAACAAACAAAAGCCCAGGACCAGATGGCTTCACAGGCGAATTCTATCAAACATTTAGAGAAGAGCTAACACCTACCCTTCTGAAACTCTTCCAAAATATAGCAGAGGGAGGAACACTCCCCAACTCATTCTACGAGGCCACCATCACCCTGATTCCAAAACCAGACAAGGATGTCACAAAGAAAGAAAACTACAGGCCAATATCACTGATGAACATAGATGCCAAAATCTTCATCAAAATACTAGCAAACAGAATGCAACAGCACATTAATCGGATCATACACCATGATCAAGTGGGATTTATCACAGGAATGCAAGGATTCTTCAATATACGCAAATCAATCAACGTGATACACCATATTAACAAATTGAAGGAGAAAAACCATATGATCATCTCATTAGATGCGGAGAAAGCTTTTGACAAAATTCAACACCCATTTATGATAAAAACCCTGCAGAAAGCAGGCACGGAGGGAAATTTCCTCAACATAATAAAGGACATATATGACAAACTCACAGCCAACATTGTCCTCAATGGTGAGAAACTGAAAGCATTTCCACTAAGATCAGGAACAAGACAAGGTTGCCCACTCTCACCACTCTTATTCAACATAGTTTTGGAAGTTTTAGCCACAGCAATCAGAGAAGAAAAGGAAATAAAAGGAATCCAAATCGGAAAAGAAGAAGTAAAGCTGTCACTGTTTGCAGATGACATGATACTATACATAGAGAATCCTAAAGATGCTACCAGAAAACTACTAGAGCTAATCAATGAATTTGGTAAAGTAGCAGGATACAAAATTAATGCACAGAAATCTCTGGCATTCCTATATACTAACGATGAAAAATCTGAAAGTGAAATCAAGAAAACACTCCCATTTACCATTGCAACAAAAAGAATAAAATATCTAGGAATAAACCTACCTAAGGAGACAAAAGACCTGTATGCAGAAAATTATAAGACACTGATGAAAGAAATTAAAGATGATACAAACAGATGGAGAGATATACCATGTTCTTGGATTGGAAGAATCAACATTGTGAAAATGACTCTACTTCCCAAAGCAATCTATAGATTCAATGCAATCCCTATCAAACTACCACTGGCATTTTTCACAGAACTAGAACAAAAAATTTCACAATTTGTATGGAAACACAAAAGACCCCGAATAGCCAAAGCAATCTTGAGAACAAAAAATGGAGCTGGAGGAATCAGGCTGCCTGACTTCAGACTATACTACAAAGCTACAGTAATCAAGACAGTATGGTACTGGCACAAAAACAGAAAGATAGATCAATGGAATAGGATAGAAAGCCCAGAGATAAACCCATGCACATATGGTCACCTTATCTTTGATAAAGGTGGCAGGAATATACAGTGGAGAAAGGACAGCCCCTTCAATAAGTGGTGCTGGGAAAACTGGACAGGTACATGTAAAAGTATGAGATTAGATCACTCCCTAACACCATACACAAAAATAAGCTCAAAATGGATTAAAGACCTAAATGTAAGGCCAGAAACTATCAAACTCTTAGAGGAAAACATAGGCAGAACACTCTATGACATAAATCACAGCAAGATCCTTTTTGACCCACCTCCTAGAGAAATGGAAATAAAAACAAAAATAAACAAATGGGACCTAATGAAACTTCAAAGCTTTTGCACAGCAAAGGAAACCATAAACAAGACCAAAAGACAACCCTCAGAATGGGAGAAAATATTTGCAAATGAAGCAACTGACAAAGGATTAATCTCCAAAATTTACAAGCAGCTCATGCAGCTCAATAACAAAAAAACAAACAACCCAATCGAAAAATGGGCAGGAGACCTAAACAGACATTTCTCCTAAGAAGATATACAGACTGCCAACAAACACATGAAAGAATGCTCAACATCACTAATCATTAGAGAAATGCAAATCAAAACTACAATGAGATATCATCTCACACCAATCAGAATGGCCATCATCAAAAAATCTAGAAACAGTAAATGCTGGAGAGGGTGTGGAGAAAAGGGAATCCTCTTACACTGTTGGTGGGAATGTAAATTGATACAGCCACTGTGGAGAACAGTATGGAGGTTCCTTAAAAAACTACAAATAGAACTACCATATGACCCAGCAATCCCACTACTAGGCATATACCCTGAGAAAACCATAATTCAAAAAGAATCATGTACCAAAATGTTCATTGCAGCTCTATTTACAATAGCCCAGAGATGGAAACAACCTAAGTGTCCATCATCGGATGAATGGATAAAGAAGATGTGGCACATATATACAATGGAATATTACTCAGCCATAAAAAGAAACGAAATTGAGCTATTTGTAATGAGGTGGATAGACCTAGAGTCTGTCATACAGAGTGCAGTAAGTCAGAAAGAGAGAGACAAACACCGTATGCTAACACATATATATGGAATTTAAGGAAAAAAAATGTCATGCAGAACCTAGGGGTGAAACAGGAATAAAGACACAGACTTACTAGGGAATGGACTTGAGGATATGGGGAGGGGGAAGGGTAAATTGTGACAAAGTGAGAGAGAGGCATGGACATATATACATTACCAAACGTAAGGTAGATAGGTAGTGGGAAGCAGCCACATAGCACAGGGAGATCAGCTCGGTGCTTTGTCACCGCCTGGAGGGGTGGGATAGGGAGGGTGGGAGGGAGGGAGACGCAAGCGGGAAGAGATATGGGAACATATGTATATATATAACTGATTCATTTTGTTGTGAAGCTGAAACTAACATACCATTGTAAAGCAATTATGCTCCAATAAAGATGTTAAAATTAAAAAAAAAAAAAAACTACAATGAGGTATCACCCCACACTGGTCAGAATGGGCATCATCAAAAAATCTACAAACAATAAATGCTGGAGAGGCTGTGGAGGAAAGGGAACCCTCTTGCACCGTTGGCGGGAATGTAAATTGATACAGCCACTATGGAGAACAGTATGGAGCTTCGTTAAAAAACTAAAACTAGAGCTACCATATGACCCAGCAATCCCACTACTGGGTATATACCCTGAGAAAACCATAATTCAAAAAGAGTCATGTACCACAATGTTCATTGCAGCTCTATTTACAACAGCCAGGACATGGAAGCAACCTAAGTGTCCATCGACAGATGAATGGATAAAGAAGATGTGGCACATATATACAAGGGAATGTTACTCAGCCATAAAAAGAGACGGAACTGAGTTGTTTGTAGTGAGGTGGATGGACCTAGAGACTCATACAGAGTGAAGTAAGTCAGAAAGAGAAAATCAAATACTGTATGCTAACACATATATATGGAATTAAAAAAAAAGGTTCTGAAGAACCTAGGGGCAGGACAGGAATAAAGATGCAGACGCAGAGAATAGACTTGAGGACACAGGGATGGGGAAGGGTAAGATGGGACGAAGTGAGAGAGTGGCATGGACATATATGCATTACCAAATGTAAAATAGATAGGTAGTGGGAAGCAGCCGCATAGAACAGGGAGATCAGCTCGGTGTTTTGTGACCACCTAGAGGGGTGGGATAGGGAGGGTGGGAGGTAGGGAGGGAGACGCAAGAGGGAAGAGATATGGGGGCATATGTATATGTATAGCTGATTCACTTTGTTATAAAGCAGAAACTAACACTCCATTGTAAAGCAATTATACTCCAATAAAGGTGTTTAAAAAAAAAATAAGTAAAACGTAATACCAACCTAGCAGATGTCCATCTCAAGTGGCCCACTGTTTTCCCTACTTTCCTTTGTAATGCATTCGGTTTTAGTTTGCCTGGTGAATCTTATATCAAAATGTGTGAAAATCGCAACATTGTCCTTTTGGGAGAAACAAAGGAAAGAAATAAAAGTAACATTGAAGGGAAAAAAAAAAGAAGTTATTTTGAGAGAATAAAGAAAACATTCAGAAAGAAATGTGGGATGAGATGGAGAGAGTGTGTCCTGATCATCTTTAGTAACCCGGTTCCTATTGTTTCTGAAGGCCCCTTGTACCTGTGCCTGGATCTATGCCTCTCTTTAAATCAGTACATGTTGTGTTTCTGTCACTTGCAACCACTGGATTCTGGCTGACAAAATCTCCTTCCTCAAATGATTAATTCATTGCATTTTCAGTCTCCTAACAGAATACAAAAAGCCTTGGGTTGGGCTTATTTCTTGAGCTGTTTTAAATTAAAGAACAATTGCAGTTCAGCTGTCTTCTTAGAAGCATTATTAGTACCAGCCAGCTGAGGAGGTCTTGCAGACTTGAGGCAGAGGCCAGGCGAGGCCCTTTGGAGATAGGAAGGCAGAATTTGTGAGAAATACGGGGCTGAGGGGTGGGATGGGGAGGTTTAGAGAATAAACCACAGGAAGAAGAGACCTCAGAGTGGAAAATGGTTTTGGAAGTGAGTCGTGGAAGAAACAATAAACAGACATATACATATATATATATATATATATATATATATATAATTTTTTTACTTCATGACAGTCTGAGGCCAATCTTTCTGAGCCCCTCATCAAATAGAAATGGCTCTTTTTTTTTTTTTTGGAAGAGAGGGGCGATACTCATTGCAATTTTTCTAGAATATTATTTCTAAGAATTCACTGACTCTGGAAGAACTAATTAGAATCTGGTCCTACCCTCAGCATATATTTTTATTTGAAATTGTTTTTAGTGTTACATAAATGACAAACATGAGTTTTTGCTCAGTCATCCATAAAATAGGGCCTACAGGCCTTAAAAAGCACCCTCTAGTGATCCTTCATTTAAAACATGGCGGACTATCATTTTAGAGCAGTGAACCTCATTATAACATACTTATATTTGACATTTTCAGGCTGTATCGTTCATGTTTTTCAGTCCTGGAGAAAGGCCCATTAAAGCTGTGTTACTCACATTAGTTCAACATTTAGCCATTTATAACACAAACCCCAGTCTTTTGGAAAATGTCATTTAAAAAGTTCCACCATATATGGACATTATTTATTGCTTGAGCCCCATTGTCTACTTATAATATGCCCTTTATCAGACCCAAATGCCCACCTCATAGAATTTCGTTTTGAGCAACAACTGACTTCTTACATTATCCAATGAGGCAGGAAAGTTAAATTACAGCCAGTTCATATCATAGAAACAAAACGTTTCCTGCAATTACTGATAAGGGACAGTTCATTTTCTCTCTGTCGTCCTGAAAAAAACCTCCTAACAACAATTCATGCCTGGTTAAACAGGATTTCCACATCTCCCGCTGACATCTTTCCAAATAATTCAGGGTTGTTATTACTGTACAGCCCTGGCAAGGCTCAAAAGCAAGCAGACTTGACGAGTCTGCTCAAAGCAGAGCTTAAGTAGTTGTAATTAATAATAATTACATGTCCACTACACTCCAATTTTATCATATTATCCATCAAGGCAAATAAAATAACCCAGATACAACACGCTTGCAACAGGATTCGGGCATTAATGAAGCCACTCTGCATATGTCATCTCTCTAAAGTTTAAAATATTTGTAGCAGTTTCTGTGTTATTGATTTTTATTATTCTATGCCTGGTTGCAAAATGTTGTTGGATGGGCTACAGCTTGTGACCTGCGCTATTCTCTTCCAAAAGTCTCCTTCTCTCCTGCCGTGACTCGGATTCGAACCGAGGTTGCTGCGGCCACAACGCAGAGTACTAACCACTATACGATCACGGCGAGCTACAAGGGAGCTGCACGCCAGGAGTCCTTTAAGAGTCGCTGTGATATTAAAATCTGTGGAAACACTGCCATCTATTGCCTAGAGATGTACATTTTCTTAATATTGGCAAAGATGAGCAGTGTTTCAGTAATCTCCAGTTATTTAAAGGAACAATAACAAAGTGTCTGAACATGAAACTAATATTGTCTCCTTGGCTGACGGGCGCAATTGTATTACGTAAGATTCACTGGAGTCACCGTCAGGAAACGATAATCTAAGTAACAAGGCTGAGAGAACCCAGCCTGTTCACTCAAGCTTCCTACTTTTAACCAATAATGAATATAGATTTCCCACCCCGAACTGCCACCACCAATTACGCTGCATTAAATGACACATGAACCTGAGCCTCTTTTGTGGTTTCTCCACTGCTAGCCTTATTTCCATGTGCTTAGGCAGCAGAGACATAAAAAATATGGCAAGAACAAAATGGACTGAGGACTGGAGAGAATCAGGGAGGCTTGTTCTGCCCTATTAGAGGAAGCCGGGGTGAGCACAGCCTGACTGAGGAACGGCCTTCTTTCAAATCCATTGGTCCCTAAAGGTTTTTTTTCTTTCTGGAATATTTGTCTTAAGCCACAGTAATGTCAAAAGAAAAAAAAAAAAAAAAAAAAGCTTTTCCTAAATGTGCATCAATAGTGAAGTAAATTCTATGATTAAAAAAAAAAAAAAAAAAAAAAAAAAAAAAAAAAAAAAAAAAAAGCTTTCTGATAACGTTAGCAACCCACCACACAAAGAAACTGGAGTACTCCATGCTAAATAAGTTTCAAGGAAACATTTTTAAGAAATTTCCTTGTTATAAAAAAATTAAAGTTGTCTGGACAAGCTATCCCCCAAGGTTTGAAAACCTTAAAAGGAAACACACAGAAAAACCTCCTTCTAATCACTGGATTGTAATCGGGTGTCTCCTTTAAGCCTTCTGAATGGAGAGGCCCTGGGAGCAGCTGGGGCTAGCTGGCACTGTGTATGGGATGGCAAGAACCGAATCCATCTGTTGGGTGGCTGCCAAGAGCTCCAGTGCTTCTGGAAGGAGGATATTTCTGCAGATAAAAGCTTCAGACACAAATGGTCACTCCCTCCCTCACTCCCTCCCCTCTGATCATCTATGGCCCCTTCTCTATCTTCCTTCAAACTCTCACAAATCCATTTTTCTTCCATGGGCACAAAGAAAACTATTGCCCTGAGTTCTTGAGCGAGCCTTATACAATCTGGGCAGGAAGCAAGGCAGTGCCCTATGGCCTGAACAGGAATGCAGGTGGGGGAATTTGCTAAGAGGTCAGTCCGTGGCAAGAAGGCAAAGCAAATCTCCTGGCTGGCAAAGGGGAGGTTCCTGAAGCACCATCATTTGTGTACCACCGTCATAATTTTTGCTATGGGCGCACACCAACTGAACAATAAGGGAAATCTCTCTCTTTAAAAAAAAAAATTCAACTCACAGAGTACAAATTGTGGAAACAGACTTCTAGAGTCTAATTTTGGCTCTGTCACTAAGTGGGGGAACTTGGGCTGCTTCTTGAACCTTTGTGCCTTGGTTTTTCCATCTGTAAAGTGGACATAATAATGGTAACTACTTCATAGAATTTTTCTGAGGACTGAATAGGTGATGACATGCCAAAAACTTTAAGTAGACCTGTCACAGAGTAAGCACTGTAGAAATGACAGTTATATTATTTTGTACCATTCCATAAATTGAAAAACACCATATCATGTTCCCTAAATAGAGATCACTATGAAATAAACTATGAAAACAAAACAACAGAATTAAATTCTAGCCAGATATTCTGAGCCCAGGTTTTGCTCTCAGTTAAAAAGGAAGGTGGGCAACAGTAGGAGAGATGTTAAAGAACATATCAGCCTCTGATCAAGGCTTCTCTTCGACTCATCTGAATAACTGGAAGAGATTTGAAAAGGGAATAACTTTCTCTTCACAGGATGCAATATTATGAAATGTCACAGTCATTACCACCCCTGAGATTACCTCACACATTGCATCTGTCAGGCTAGGTTATGCTATGTGACAACCCCCAAATCCCAGTGGCTTCGAATAAGGAAAGTTTTCCCTTGCTTTTGTTCCATGTTCACTGCAGGGCCCTGCTCTGTGTCTCCTCACTCAGGGACCCAGGCTAAGGGAACAGCTACTTCTATGAACATTTTTTCATTCCTTTACAAATGGAAAGAGAGCTCTAGAGTGTCTGGAACCAGCAACTAAAAGCTCTTCTCAAAACTCATTGTCTAGAATGGGTCACATGACTCTGCCCTGCTACTAAAGCACCAAGAAGAGCACTGGGCCATGTGCCTGGAAGGTGGAGTTGGAAATCTTAGGTGAACAGCGTTCATGACTTCCAGCCATGGCACTAGTGGAAATGCCAGCTTGGAGAAGTCTGGGAGGCTGTATGCCTAAAGGCAGACATGACCGTGGAGCAGGACCTCCGAACACGGGAGAGATTCCCAGCTTCTGGGTTCACCAGGTAGGGCTTTTCTTTGGCATCTGTATGGGCTTCCCGTTTAGTTGATGATGTCAGTCATCTTGTGGTGGACTCTGAAATATTCCTGCCTATTAAAGAGGAATGGGCTTCTGAACAACTACCGGGCTTTTCTCCTGACCATCACTGTCTTCTTAGGGATATACATTAAGATTTCTTCTCCAAGCACCAGTACATACAATCCACTTCAAAGGGGTAAACTGATGGAATCAAAACATGGTTTCTGATGGCATTTCCAACTTCTCTGCAATTTACCAGGTGATTATTTTTTCTGATTTTATTATGTCAACACTGATGTTATTATCACTCTCCCACTAATATATCACTCACAAAGACTGTTGGGGACCAACTATAGTCCAGTCATTTTTTCTGGATCTTAAGGATTCAACAGAGAATAGGAGAGACATGTATCATTATTTCATGCAGTTTTGTTTAGTGAGACAGATACAGGTGAATAACAGATGAATAACCAGATAGAATATATGAGGTGATGTCATGGAAAGGAATACATATACACCTATATTGTTTAAAGTTAGTTTTCAAGTTAGACTGAAGTAGAGAAAACCAGGGAAGGCATGGCACCACTTGGTGGAGAACCAGAGCGAGACAGAGAGAAAGAGAGAAAGCCTGCTTTGTCTCAAGTCCTTTCTCCAATCCTTCTACCTGTGTGACCTTGGGCTAGTCACTAGACCTCGCTGGATCTCTATTTCCTCATCAGTAAGATAAGGGGAGGGCTTTCCTGGTGATGCAGTGGTTAAGAATCCACCTGCCAATGCAGGGGACATAGTTTGGAGCCCTGGTGCGGAAAGATCCCACATGCCATGGAGCAACTAAGCCCGTGTGCCGCAACTACTGAGCCTACACTCTAGAGCCCGCGAGCCACAACTACCGAGCCCACACGCTGCATCTACTGAAGCCCGTGTGCTCTAGAGCCCGTGCTCCACAACAAGAGAAGTCACCTGTACACCGCAAGGAAGAGTAGGCCCCGCTCACCACAACTAGAGAAAGCCCACGCGCAGCAACCAAGACCCAACACAGCCAAAAATAATAAATAGATTTTTAAAAATTGAGAAAAAATAAGGTAAGGGGAATTGGACTAGAGGATCTATCAGAATGTTTGTTTCTGATGTGCCATCCATTTAATTTAGAGAAATACATTCACAGACAATAGCCAAATGTAAAGATTTTGAAGGGAAGAAAGCAATCCAAACAGATGAGTCCTTATAGCTATACTTTTTTTCTTAAGTTCACAGAAGCTGTCCTTTTTGTCTGCTTCTAAATGTTGTGAACCTTATTTCCCTGCCTATGGCAACATATTTTAAATACAGAGGGGTTGGTCTCTGGATTTAAGTTGCGCGTAAAGAAGAACGTCTTGCTTGTGAGGAGCGTTTAGCCACGGAATTCGTTCCCAAAGAAGAATACTGTGGACTTCCTTTTTCAGGAAGTTTTTAAACTTAATACGATTGCTGCTTACCAGCGTCTCATTGTTAGAGGTGATGGAGCAACAGACTTTCTGCCTTTCCTCTTGCTGCCTGAGTACAAGATTTTCCCTCTGATGGAGTCATTCCTTTCCCTGATTGTTCATAATGGATTCCAACAGGGGAGCAGGGACTGACAAGAGGGGCCCTGGGAGGCCTCCACCCGCCCCCCAGCTGAGTCCTTCCTCCAGTGTCGCCCCTCCTACCTTTTCCCAGACCCAGCTCTGCTTCCTCCTCCTCACCCTCTTCTTAGCTTGCCTCCCCCCTCACTGGGGGGAGGGAAAGGACAGTCAGATCCATCACTGGGCTGGAGGCCAGGAGCAGCAATCCACTGGGCTGCGGCTGGCCCAGGGCCCGGTTTTCAGACAAAGACAGGTTGGGAACCCCCTGCAGAGAAGGCCCCTCTGTCCTCTCCCCGCAAGCCCTGTTTCCAGCCAGGGCCCAGACAGCTATGACCTTATAGGGACCTTAAAACCACTTCTTTGTTGGGTTCTTTCTCTAACTTCATCCCCATCCCAGGAAGCAGTGTGTGTGTGTGTGTGCGTGTGTGTGTGTGTGTGAGAGAGAGAGAGAGAGAGAGAGAGAGGGAGAAAGAGGGAGAAATGGAGGGAGGGAAAGGCTGGACAAATTTGGTACACATAAGAGAATTTGATACATCTTAGGGAACCAAGGATCACTCACACACACCCCTGGGAATACTTTGTGGGGGAAAAATAAGGTGGTTGACAGCAGAGGAGGTCCAAGTAAAGGGTCGCTCCCGATTTCACACTTTCAAGCATGTTACCATTACCATAAAGAAGGCTGACAGCGCCACGGTCTCAGGTTTGACCATCTCCATAGCATCTCCTGCGTGTATCAGAAAATTTTTGATCATGAGAAATCACAAAGCACGAGAGAAAATGCTTCATTTTCAGAATGCTCGTCACCACAAAATGTTTTACCAGGTTACATTTTGAAGGGTAAACTGCCTGCAGTGCTTTCCCCCTTTGCTTATTAATGAATTTGATTTAACCAAATCAGAAATCTTGCTGTGGGGAAAGCAGGAA
>NW_006792454.1:2403657-2419161 GCF_000442215.2 Lipotes vexillifer
AGGAATGGTGAGGGTGGGAGTCAGGGGTGGAGGGAAGGCTTGTTGGTTGTTGGTTTAATTTTAATTTTTTTTGCCCGGAGGCACCATTAGAAAACTCCAGATGCAGAGCTTTCTAATAGAATTCCTCATCTGATACAGCCCTCTGGAATACGTGGGCCTAACCTTTACGATCTGGCGGGCCAGGCCTCTATTTGGAAACCCTATGAGGGGGGCCGATCCATTAGTGATAATATGAACAGCTGAAGGCCTGCGGCGGCAGAGAATTAGGAAAAGTGGTGGCAATGGGACCCCCTTAGGAAGGGGGAGTGTGGAGAATGGGATCGCCTAAAAGTGGAGAGGCAGGGAATGGCCCAAGACCACATTTTCTCGTCCCATCATATTAGGAAGTTGAGGTTTTAAGAAAAAGAAGTGTTGGCAGGATGGGGACCAGTTAGCATTCTGGATTTATGGCCATGAGGGTTCTAGACAATCACCTTGGAGCTATTTTTCTTAAAGAAACTTCAGTATAGGCTGCTGGAGGTTCTGGGGCTGAGAGCCTTGGAGAAATGATTTAATCTCTCTGTGCTTAAGTTTCCTTCATAAAAAGGGGACAATTGGGCTTCCCTGGTGGCGCAGTGGTTGAGAGTCCTCCTGCTGATGCAAGGGACACAGGTTCGTGCCCTGGTCTGGGAGGATCCCACGTGCCGCGGAGCGGCTGGGCCCGTGAGCCATGGCCGCTGAGCCTGCGCGTCCGGAGCCTGTGCTCCGCAACAGGAGAGGCCACAACAGTGAGAGCCCCGCGTACCGCCAAAAAAAACAAACAAACACACACACACACACACACACACACACACACACACAAACATGCAATGAGTCAGTGCTTAATAAATATTAGTTATGTTTTAATCAGACCAGACACAGGAGGGAGCTGCTGTGAGCTTCAGGCCAGGATGAGGAGGTGTCAGAGGGGCGGACATATGCCAGGACCCAGAGGTGGCCTGAGGTTTACTGACTGGACTCTGATTACGATGATAAGCGGCATCCGGGCCAAGTGGCTAGTCACATGCCAGAAGGAAGAATGCCTCAGGGTCTGGACAGGTGGTTCCCATCCCAGAGATAGGGGCATGACAGGGACACATAGTGTGAGTAAGGAGAGGCATAAACACAGCGTCAGAATCCAGAAGGCCCCCAATGTGGAGACAAGTTTTGGGCTGTCATGTTGTCCCTTCTGCTCTACGGGAGCCAGTACTGGAACCAATTTAGTCAGGAGATGTGTGGCATGGGAGTTGGAGGAAGAAGGGATGGTTAAGACATGTAGGGGCCGAAGTCATCCCTCAAAGCCCCTCTGTGTAGAAGGATCAAGGCCCTCGGCTCAACAGCTGGGCCTCTTCTTTCTCTGGATCTTTTTTTTTAATAACGGCGAGGACAAGTTTGCCCTTAACGTGACTGAGCTCTCACACATATGAGGTACCTGGCCCGAGTTGGGGTAGCGTTGGGGGGAAACCCATGACACACCTCTGCAAAGGAGTGGACTATATCTTACTCATCTTTCTCTCTTCCCCACACTTAACCTTAGTGCCTAGGACACAGCATAGGCTAACTAGATTAAAAAATTAAATTGGCCTGGTTGTGCATCAGAACTCCAAAGTTTGGTCTCCCTTTAGAGCTGCAGAATGAGCTGCTCAATACTTAAGAGCTTTTAAATTGGCCTCTTTTCCTTAACTTTAGGTGTTTTGTTATCAATGAGCTTAATTTTGCCTTTCCTGCAATACATATCACAAGTACATTTATGTTGAATTGCATATGGGTCTTTGTCTAATTCTGACATCCTCTGTGAACGTCAATAATCTTTGGGGCCATAATCTCCCCTGAGGTGGGGCTATGAAATAAACAAGCACCATTACAGATCTGGAAGGGAGTGCTACCCAACTGATCAGACATCAGTAATATGGAGATTAGAAATATGGGAAAAATTGTGCTACTAGCATCCACTGATCTCTCAATTCTTCAATCACGAGAGAGACAGACAAAGACAGATAGACCGACAGACCAGGGAACTGGATAGTCTGATGGCATGAACATTACATTACCTGTTCAAGCTTTGTTCTGCTTTATTCATGATGAAGTTTCTACTCCGAGAACATTCATTTAACCTCCTTTGCCTCACTGACTTTAAAAAGAATAATAAATCTGCTCCTTGCCTACTATACAAAGGTATTAAGAGAAAGATGTGAAACATTCACAGTGGTTTGAATGATGTTACGTAGAGCACACAACTGCCATATTTTTTTTACTATTATCGTCATTATGGTAGCCACTATTGATTTGGAAGATAGATATTAAGTTTACAAGATGAAACCAGATTTCTACCCTAGGTAACCGTAGAACCATAAAGATATCTTGGATGAAAAACCTGGCCCCCTGACAGCTTTCCCTTAATTATCATCAATTCTTTGAGTGGGCTGAAAAGAGAGAGAGAGAGAGAGAGAGAGAGAGAGAGAGAGAGAGAGGAAAAAAAAGGAGGGAAAACCAGCCTAATTGAATGTAGGATAAACTATTCATTAGCAAGCTAAATAGCTGCGACATTTAATAACCTATAGTGCCTCATGAAAAACTAAGACATTGCCAAAAGTAATTGAAGTTTGTGATTCTCTAAATTGTTATTTAAAGCAGAGTTTGGCAAGGCTCTGTGGGTCTACACCAAGTTTAATTGCATTTTTAAAATTCCGGGTGCTGATTGAGTTCCCGTATGCGTTACTTGTGTGGTGAATCCCTTTAGAGTACACTTGCTTATAGTGAAACCTTATGCAAGGATTTTAAAGTTCAAAGCATGTAGGATCTATCTATATCAAAACCTGTGCTTTACTTTCTGACCTTTTAACTGCTTGATTCCCAGCTTGCATATAACTCCCAATTCTTGCCCTTCCTGTCCTGGTTTATTTCTAATGAGATGGCCTGAATTTTTATTCCTACCGCAAAGAGGTTGCTGGGGGGTTAAGATGGACTTGACCCAGGGAGAGGATGTCCCCCAGTGATGACTGAATGGGCTCTGGGGCAGAATCACCACGCAGCCATGTTTGCCTGTGGAATAAGCAGCAGTTGCCGTGTATCCTGGAAACCATTAAACATACACAACACATTTAGTACAGACCTTTCACACAGTACATTTGTGTGTGATGAGAGGCATCTATGACTGTGTGACCCTCATAATGACTGAAGGGCTTCTTCACTCCCTGTAATTTCCCATGAATAATTATTTTAAAAGAGCTACAATTTGTTGAGCACATAGTAAAGCAGCAGGCACCACGCAAAACATTTCACAGGAATTAGCTCATTTCATCGTCATGGGAGGCTTAGGTATTACCTTAGGTATTATTATTTTCTCTATCGTACGAAGGTGCAGAGTTGGTTAAGGAACTCGCTCAGGACCACACAGCCTGAGCCACCAGAGCTGGGATTCGAACCTACCAGACTGACTCTGGATCCCACCTGCTTCACCAACATCCTCCACTACATACCATTTACACAGTGCTGGGCCCCACGGGTGAAATTTCCTGACCTCCCCATTAAAATTTTTATGTCCTATGTCTTATCACACAGGAACCTGGATCTCTGATAGTTGTAGTTTCCTACCCCGGAAAGGAGATCACAAATAATGGCTGCCACAGGAGGCTGTGAGCATTAAAAGAGAATGAGCAAAAAATGCATTTGGTAAAATGTCCAGCAGTACACACCGTGTATTAGTTTTCTGGGGCTTCTGTAACAAAGTCCCAGCAGCTGGGTGGCTTAAACAAGAGAAATTTATTGTCTCACAGCTGTGGAGTCTAGAAGGAGTCAGCAGGGCTGGTCCCTTCTGAGGGCTGTGAGGGAGCATCTGTTCCATGCCTGTCCCCTGGCTGCTGGTGGTTTGCTGGCAACACTTGCCATCCCTTGGCTTGCAGATGCATCACCCCTTCAATTTCACATGGCATTCTCCCTGTGTGCTTGTCTGTCTCTGTGTCCAAATTTCTTTTCTTTTTTTAAATGACGTCAGTCATATTGGATTAGCACCTATCCTAGTGACTTCACGTTAACTTGATTATTTCTATAAAGACCCAATCTTCAAACAAGGTCACAGGCTGAGGTACCGGTGTTATCACTCCAACATATCTTCTGCAGGAAGATACAACACACAGCCCCAAACAAAACCATGAGCTACTATTTTTATTAGTAATAATGGTATTAATAGTGTTTGTAACAACAAACATGTAACTTTTATCCAGTACAGTGTTTGCAATCTGCCAGAGACTGCCACACCCCATGCTTTAACTCAGGGCCAGGATTGTGACTGAACCAATCCTGGGCAAGGTGGCAGGAAAACTTTTCAGAAGGCTTTAAAACAACCCCACCATCCCATGACTCTTCCGCTTACAGGTGGCGTTGCCTTTCTCCATCCCAGAATAAGTAATGGGACAGTAGGAGGCAGACTCACAGAAACGGGAAAGGTAGATCAAGGCTACACAGCTAGTTACGGCAACGCTGGGACTAATTGGTTTGCCAATGCCTTTTTTTTTTTCTTGCATGTAATGTGAGTTATCATCACTTCCTTGCTCCTCCTTGGCAATCTCACGCCACCCACCTCCACCCATCGTGCTCAACCATTACTTCCTATAGATGGAGTCCCAAACCAATGCCTCCATCTTCAGTTTCTTTCCTACAACACAATCCCGCGTGTCTAATGAGCTACTCAGCCTCCTCACTGGAAGTCCTGCAGGCATCTCAGGCTCACGGTCCAAGCTGAAGGCAGGTGCCTACCAGCCCATCCACCTTTCCTCTCCTTCTAAATCACCTTCCTCAGGTAAAGGCATTGCCATCCCCTCAATCTCCCGAACCAGAAGAAAACTTGCTGCCATCCTCAGTCCCTCTCTCTGGCCATGCTTCTCCATCCCATTTGTTCTAACCTGACACCAATTCCAATTCATTCTACTTCCTAACACTCCCAGGAATCCTGCTTGGCCGACTCTGGCTTGTACACAGATGTATCCCACAGTGCCGAGCACAGTGCCTAGTACACAGTAGGTCATCACTTAATATTTATTGTATGAATGAACAGAAAATAAAAATTCATCTGTGACTCCCCATTATCCACAAAGTCCAAACTCTTAAACAAAACATTAAAGGTTCTGCAGTATACATCCCCAAACACTTTCTCTTGTTACATTTTCTACAACTCTGTTCAGTCCCCCAAACTAAGACCAGCCAAGAAAAACTATTTGTCATTTTCCAAGCATGCTTATGACTTTCAAGTCTCTAGTTATGCAAAATTGCATATTCAATGTGCTGGCTTGAGGTGTCAGTGAAATAGCCAGACTGAGATATCAAGTAGTCAACTGGATATATGAACCTAGAACTCAGAAGAGAGACTTAGGGTTGAAATAAGATGCTTGAGAGATGCAGCATATAGGTGATATTAAAACCAAGGCAATGAATGAATTCACCTAGAGAGACAGTGTATTAAGAAGAGTATTCACAAACTCCACATACGTTCTCAAATCAGACCTGTAGTTTTAGGTGACAGTAGGTCATTCAAGTAGCAATGCTAGAAGGCAGTGTCGAGAAGGAACTGACACATGAGTTACAAGAAGCAAAGAAAATAGAGATTTGGAAGTCATCAGCATAATGGTAATTGCTGAACCTCTTGCCAAATAAGAGTGATTATCCCTGAAGATATTATCAACCTCATGCCAGAAAGCAAGATTTGTTTTCATGATCAGATGCTGGAAAACTCAGAAATGCAACCAGAAAAACAAAACAAAAACAAAAAACAGGGCTTCCCTGGTGGCGCAGTGCTTGAGAGTCCGCCTGCCGATGCAGGAGACGCGGGTTCGTGCCCCGTTTCGGGAAGATCCCACATGCCGCGGAGCGGCTGGGCCCGTGAGCCATGGCTGCTGAGCCTGCGTGTCCGGAGCCTGTGCTCCGCAAATGGGAGAGGCCACAACAGTGAGAGGCCCGCATAACGCAAGAAAAAAAAAAAAACAAAAAAAAACAAAAAAAAAAACAAAAAACAAATGTAGATGGTATAGCTACCATTCCCTTATACAGACATTTGACATTGACTGAATTTTTCCCTTATCCCCATTCACTCTTTGACTATTAAAATATTGTGAAATATGTCATATGTAGATTATTAATAATTAAAAACCAGAAAAAAGCTCAACCAAGTCAGAAAGAGAACATTGTTGGGACCGTCTAAGCCCTTATTTTACGCTCTCTACATCCTCATGGAGAAAACCAGTATCCTCACTTTTGTGATAATCATACCCTTGTTTTTCTTTATTGCATTACCACCTATGTGTGTATTCCTCAACCATAAACTGTTTAATTGTGCTTGATTTTGAACTTTATGTAAATGGAACAATACAGTATGCATTCCTTTGAAGCTTGCTTCTTATTCTTCTTAATTAATTATTAAATTAACCTGTACATTTTGGGGGGAGTTTCTATGTTCATAATCATATATATCACATGCAAACAATGATCATTGTGATGATTTCTCTTCTTTTCTATTTCTTTTCCTTGTCTTACTGTGTTGGCCCAAGATATACAGTACAAGTTTGAATAAAAGGAATGATAGCAGACATTCTTGTCTTTTTCTGATCTTGAAGAAAATGCTCTTAACATCTTAATCTATTACTAAATATGATATTTACTGTAAGTTTTTGTAGGTAACTTTTTTCAGGTTAAAGAAGTCACCTTCTACTGCCAGTTTGCCTAAGAAATTTTTATCTTTTGTAGAACTTAGATCATGCAGTGAATATTCAATTTTAGCAAATACTTTTCTGGTATCTCTTGAGATGATCATACACTTTTTCTCTTTTAGTCTGTCAGTTTGCATACTAATTTTCAAATGTGAAACCAAACTTGCATTCCTGAAATAAACCCAACTTGGTCATGATGTATTTTATTTTGGGGGCACTGCTGGTTTGGTTTTCTAGGATTTTCTGTAGGATTTATGCTATGCTCTTGATTGAGATTGGCATGACATTATTTATTGTTTTATACAGCTGGTACTTATTTCTGTTTGCTTACATATTTACCACTTTCTGTGTTCTTCCTTCCTTCTTGCATCTCAGATGTTTTATCTGGGGACATTTTCTTGATGCCTGAAGAATATCCTTTAGTATCGTCATTAGAGAGTCTGCTGTTTTCTGTGTCTGAAAATGTCTTGATTTAATCTCCATTTCTGAAGTACATTTTCACTAGGCATAGAATTCCAGATGTCAGTTCTTTTCTCTCACCATATTGGGGATATTATTGAATTTTTTCTGGCCTTCCTGGCTGAGAAAGGAGATCCCAGACTTGCCCCTCTGAAGCTAGGCCTTTTCTGTCTGCATCCTTGCAAGTTCATTTCTTCATTTTGGCTTGGCTTTGTTTGTTATGCTTTCTTTCTGTTTCTGGTTTGACTATAATGTGTCCAAGTATGGATTTTTTTTTAATTATACTGCTTGGGATTAGCTGGATTTCTGGAATCTGTGAGTTGGTGCATTTCATCAGTTCTGGAAAATCCTGAGATTATCTATTCAAACACTGTCTTTGCTTAATTCTTGTTCTCCTATCTATCTAGGACTCCAGTCAAATATACATCATGCCTTCTAGTTATATTCCCCACGTCTCTGTCTCCATTTGTATTTGTTATTGTTTTGTTATTCTGTGCTGCTTTCTGGATGATTCCTACAGGCCTCTATTTTAATTTCTATAGTTCACTTTCTTTTCAGTTTTCATTAATCTACTGTCAAACCCACCCATCTCACTTTTTTCCATATATAACATTTATAGTTTGTATCAGCCTGTGAAAATGTGTATGTGTATTATACCTGAAGTAATATGACTTGAAATTACTTAATATAATCATACATTTTAAAAAATCGTGCTTTAAAAAGCTAATTTAATGGACATAATAAAAATAGCTGGGCCCACAATAGCTAAGTAAATACACTCCTTGTCTCTTAAATAAGCAAACATTATTATATAATCTTTCAGACGTAAACAAGAGGGAATAATATCTAAAAAAACTCCACATGCCCATTATTCAGCTTCAATAATTATCAATATTTTAATAATTTTATTTAATATTCCCCACAAACTTCAGACAGATTTTTCTTAGAGCATTTTAAAGCAAATCCCAGACATCATATACTTTCACCTGAAATGGCATTTGATTGGCACTCATCTCTAATTGATAAGAAGATTCATTTTTTGGTGGAGAACCATCATGCTATTATCACACCTAAGAAAACCAACAATAATTCCTTACTTCACTGAGTTTTTTTGTTTGTTTTTTGTTTTTTGTTTTTGCGGTACACGGGCCTCTCACTGTTGTGGCCTCTCCCGTTGCGGAGCACAGGCTCCGGACGCGCAGGCTCAGCGGCCATGGCTCACGGGCCCAGCCGCTCCGTGGCATGTGGGATCTTCCCGGACCGGGGCACGAACCCGCATCCCCTGCATCGGCAGGCGGACTCTCAACCACTGCGCCACCAGGGAAGCCCTTCACTGAGTTTTTTATTTAAAGAATTTTATGTTTCATTTCTAGAAGTTAAATTTAATTCTTTTAAAATGTGCTGCTTCACACTTTATAGTTTATTATTTCTTGCACATATTTCCAAATTTTTCATGTCTTTAAAAATATTAAACATAGTTTTTTTCTAATCTGTATCTTAGCCTTCCATGATCTGAAGTCCTTAGGGGTCTGTGTCTGTTCTGTGTATATGGGGTTTTTTGTTTTAACTCTTGCTCATGGTGCTTTATTTCCTCGTGCATTTAGTTAATTTTTATTGCAGCCTGCTCATTATTCTTGGAATTGTTTTCATGAGAATTCTTTGGGGCTTGGAAAGAAGATGTGTTCTTCAGAGAAGATCTGCATTTGTTTCTACCTTGCTTTTCTGTGGTATGACTAGTCTGGGGTAACTTTCAATTAAATTTTTGGCTTGAGGCTTTTCAGGCCACTCAGGGAGTGTGAATTCAGGCTGTAAACTTGAGATAAGTTGTAGTTCCAAGTTCCCAGTAGTGACTATTTCTTTTTCTTTTCTCACTTTCTCTCAGCTGTCGAGGTTAAAAACAGTGTATTTTTTTCCCTAGCAGTCCTCTGATTGAGGGTGGGAGTATAGAGAAGTGGAAGAGCTGCTTCCAGGTCATTTTTACTCTGAAGGTACAGTTCCTTTGGGATAAAAGTTTGTGGGCTCTTCATCTTGGTCAGCACTGGGATTTGTCTCCCATTCCCCGTACATTGGAAGTTGTGAAAACAGAAGTTCGGGTTCATCTGGTTCAACAAATGGCCTCAGTTCCTGGGCTGAAAGTTCCTTCCTTTCTTGAGAGTTCATTGA
The DNA here is from genome assembly GCF_000442215.2 of Lipotes vexillifer. NCBI lineage: Eukaryota > Metazoa > Chordata > Mammalia > Artiodactyla > Lipotidae > Lipotes > Lipotes vexillifer. Next base: position 2,412,996 of record NW_006792454.1, read on the forward strand.
TAGATTTAAGATGGTGATATATTTTAGACAAGAGTTTTAATTGTCTACAGAAGGAAGGTTGACCCAGGTACCTACCCTGGAAATGGAAGTTCTCTATTCATCCTTTGAGCCATACTGATCTGTGCTTCTGACCAATGAAATCAGAGGAAACTTGACCAAGAGTCAAAAAAGTATGCAACTTGTGGTTTGACCGTACAAATGGGTTTGAGAAAAAGCCTGGTTCTTGGCAAACATACAATATTTGAGTATATGGATCTCAAAAAGTTAACGGCCAATGAACTGAAATAAAGTCTTGGAAGGTAAGTTCACCAGACGTAGTTCCTTGCAGTACATAAAACTTAACTATGTCTTACAATTCTGTCTTACGTCCTCAACTAAACCAATTCTTTGAGGAAGATTTGTCATCTGTTTACGTATCTCTTAGCACCTTCCATAGTAGGCATAGCTACTAGCTGAATTAAGGAACTAAATTATTGTAGAAAAAAAGGTTTTTATTTAAAATCTAAACTGATTTAACTGTTTATGTATTCGAAGAAGTTGGGAAGGGACTGTCATAATTCCCATGGGAATGGTAGTAACATTTTTCCAGCGCTTTCTTTTCCTTAAAGGATCTAGCGGGGATGGGGAAGGTACTGCCCGGAATAGATGCTTCTTTGTTTATCAGAGGACAGTAATGAGTCCTTGGATATGCAAAGGGAATTCCAAAGCTAAGTATGGGGATAAGGCTAGAAACAACTAGAATGCTCTGCATAAGACAACGGTAAGAATTTTTATTTTGCCTTGCGAGAAGAGCAAAGAAGAAAGGGAGTGGGAGAAGAAAGGTGGGTGGGGTGGTAATTGTGCAGGATGCAAAGTGGCCCAATGACTTTCCAGACCATCGATACCTGATATTCCACTTTAAGGTTTTCATGTTTCTGCAATGAAAAACCTCTTCTATCTTCCCAGTCTCCAGCCATGTCAGCTGCACTTGCGGAAGTTTTATATGAGCATGTGTGTGGAGTCACGAGTTGCTGGGATGGTGAGGTACACGTGCCAATCAAAGAAATGGCGTGGCTCCCAGTTTGGGTTAACGCTAGAGTGGAATAAAGGCACAGCACTATGATAAGACAGTAAAGAAAAGGAAGTTGGTGGAATGGCTGATCAAAAATAAAGGTTGCCATGAACTTTAAGTCCCTGAGAAATCTGACACAATTTGAATTCAGATTTTAAAGGGCAGGATGTTTGTCCATAACACCTGTGTCATTATTAATATTTATACTAAAGTTCAGCAGTCAGCAGTTAGTGTCAGGGTCTAATAATTCCCCAGCCAAGGTTTTACTTCTCCCGCTAGGTGTCCAGCAGTTGTTCTCAACCTTAGATGCACACTGGAATCACTGGGAGAGTTTAAATTTACTGACACCCAGGTCCAACTCCAGATATTCTAATTTAATTGGCCTGAGGTGGGACCTGGGCTTTGGGGCTTTCAGAATATCCCCAAGTTATTCTGATGTGCAGGCAAGTTTGAGGATCTCTGGCATAAAGCTATGAGTATTTTAAGGACAATCTGAAACATTCCAATGAAGGGACAAAAAGCGATAGGGAATGTATGAGTTGCAAGTATGATCATAAAGGAGGCTAATTTTTTTTGAAATGCATTATTATATCATGTAATCCATGCACCTGTGGGGGCCAAAATATAAAAATGCAAATGACAAAAATATTTCTTAGAGCCTCTATATAAATGAGAACAAAAATCACCTATACCCATTCAGCCTACTATTTACATGAACACAATTTACTATTTGACTGCATTTAATCTAACTTTACTTTTTCAGGAAACTCTTGTCCTGAAGTTGTAGGTAATGTTGTTGTTCATTTTAAGAACTTTCCCCAAATTCATTTATTCTTTCTCCATTCATCACCCCTTTCTCAGGACAATAAATAGCTTCAAAAGATGATTTACTCCTCAAGACTCCTTTTGAAATCTTCCCAAATCTGTGTCCACCAATATTTAACCATAATATAATAAATGTTGCCCAATTCTAATTAAGTGTCCCCTTATACTACACTGAAAGATCAACCCTAACTCAGACCCCCCAACTCATAAATAACCTGACTTTGCCCTCCCCTCTCCTGCATGCTACTAAAACTCTGTCAAAGTGATGATCTCCTTTCCTTTGATTAGCAGCAAACTGGACTTTATCAACTAGGCATAAAGTATTTATTCACTGCTTGTTCAGGGATGCTCATATATTTCAGTTGAGAAATGTCCAAATGTCTTCTTTCAAAACATCAAATAAAATAGCTACTATTTGGCCAGTGCCAACTATGTGATTTACAGACATTGACTGTAATCCTTCAAGGTTCGTATTGCTGAACATATCTTTCATATATGAGGTAATGGGAGTCAGAAAGTTTGGAACTTTACCGAAGGTCACACAGCTATAGTTAGAGCAGGGATTTTGATCCAGGTGTTTTTGGTTTTTTTGTTTTTGTTTTTGTTTTTTTTTGCGGTACGCGGGCCTCTCACTGTTGTGGCCTCTCCCATTGCAGAGCACAGGCTCCAGACGCGCAGGCTCAGCGGCCATGGCTCACGGGCCCAGCCGCCCCACGGCACGTGGGATCCTCCCGGGCCGGGGCACGAACTCGCGTCCCCTGCATCGGCAGGTGGACTCCCAACCACTGCGCCACCAGGGAAGCCTCTGATCCAGGTGTTTTTGATTCTCACACCTGAGTTAGCTCCACGGCAGGTACCACGTTGCCTCACTGAGGACTGATCTACTCTACCTCGCTGGAGTAATCACTTGAGGTCTTACCAATTTTAATGAGTCATCACCAGCCACCAGCTTCCCAATGGGACACCACCAATGTAGCCAGACAGACGAAGTAAAAGAGTTGCTTTGGAATTTTTTTCAACTACATTTCTATGTTTTAATTCTTTAGCTGGACAGTGTTTACCAGATTATTCTTTATTACATCTTTGTGTACCTAATATACTTTATGTTTTCTTTCTTTTAAAAAGTTGAAAAAGTTATGAAGCATTTTTAACATGAACAGAATAGTCAGCATAGTATATACTGAAGATTTAATGTGTCCATCACCCAGCTTCAATACTGATCAACTCTTGGCCAATCTTGTTTTATATATATTCCCATATACTCCTCCTCCCAGTATTATTATGAAGCAAATCAAAGCTGAAATAGAATGTTTTCATGAATATTTTAGTATATATCTCCAAAATATTAGGACTTCTCCAATATGTATCTCTGAAAGATAAATACTTTTTAAAAAACAAAACCACAATACCATTTCAGGTCTAAAATAAGTTGACAGTAGTTTGTGAATGTCCAATCAGCCAACTGTCCCATAACTATCATAATATTTTAGAGTTTGTTTGTACAATTTAATTAACTTCCAGTGACTCAAGATTTCTTTCATCTCCGCTTTGAGTTAGAGTATGAAAACTCATCCTAATGGGGATATTTCTCTTATAATGCAGCATCTATTACCCATCCTCAGTCCCACCAAGATATCAGTTCTCAATGTTTTAATTTGAATTTTCATGAAAATCTGAATTTTCATGAAGTCTAACTTTTTCAAGTGTGCCCTTATTTCTTTCAAGTTGTAAACCTATGGTCCTATTTTAATTTGCATGTCTGGACCAGATAATATCTTTATGGGACTCAAAGCTCCTTGAGGATGGCAGAGGATGCAGTTAAGAGGTATTATCAATAAAAATTAATCTGGGAGGTCTGCTCTAATTTTTCACGTTTAAGTCAATAAGTACTTGGACATATAAATCTGACGTTTTCCTGTAGCAATTTACATTCCTGTTATTAGAAAGCATATCTTTCTTATTCCTTCGTGGTTATCTGTGTTTCTAATGAGCAATAAGAGTTGTCTACAGCTGATGTGAACCAAGAGGGGAAAACTGAGGGATTATATAGTTAGAGGCACAAGCTCCTTAAGTTCCCCAAGCAGTTTTCATCAAAGCCCACCTTTACCGGTTCATTGTATCCATGGCACTTTTACATAAAAACGTAAAAAAGAAAGAAAGGGGGAAGGAAAGATGGAGCAAGGGGAGGAGGTAGAGAGGAAAAGAGGGAGGGAGGGAGGGAGGGAGAGAGGGAGAAACTAGCTCATGCTTTTCAAGTTAAATGATGATAAGTTCATCTTGTCTTTCTTAAGGAGTGGTAAAGTCAGCAGCCTTACAGGTCACCTGTCAGAACCTAAGGAGGAAATCTCAATCCTGGGACTTTACAGTCTATTCTGCCTTATTCCCTAGTTGAAATGTCTATTCCTGATGAGGGGTCCCAATTTGGCAGTAGCTCTGTAAGCTAAACAAACGTCTGCCAAAACATTAGGCAGATGGTTGTCAAATGATTTTGCCATTCCCGATATGAAGATCACCGTGCCCCGCTGATGATGGGGTTACATAGGGACCAAAGCAAATTAACAGGATGAGGGGGAGAATTCTATCAGTTTGGACCACACAAGTGCTTAAATAAAAGCAGGAACAATCAGAGCACTGGGTTTGATTTAGATCAGAATGTGCTTTCTCAGAGGGATTGCAAGTATTTGCAATATGATTTGTTCTTTTCTGCTCACACTGATGGCTTTGTACCATGGTGCCTGTTAAGAAACCTCATGGGTTCAGAATCCCACCACAGTGTGGCACTGACTTTAGAAGTCCCATGAAAGTGGGTTCCTGCTCTGAGCGCCGAATCTTGTTCAGGGTGTTTTTCGCATGGAAAAGATACTTGGTTTTCTCTGACTACCTCTGCTCAGAGACAGTATCTCTGAAACTACTCTTAGCAGAGGATAAAAACTGACACCATCCAGGCTGTGTATTATGCAACAAACACTTGGCAGATTTCTCGTTCTGTGCTTAACTTTGACATGAAGTTAGTCAGTTATGTTTGAAGATGAAATGAAATTCTTGCCAACCCAATACTAGATAGGGAGAATTTACCTCCAACCATACTATGATGTTCCCTTAATACCTTTCAAAAACACAAGTGCTTACATCCTAATCGGTTTTTAGCTTAAGATCTAATCATCCACTCTTGAATTAAGATGCTTGAACGAAGCCAACTCATTTGGAACTAAGCACTTTAATGTCAACAGAGACATATGGTACGGAGACGGAATTACAAAGGCTCTCTTCTGAGGCATCCATTAGGAAAGGAAGACTAAGACCCCAGCATCATTATTAGTTTACTCATTTATTTCTCAGTAAATAATTGAGAGTATCATCATTTTCTGAAAATGGAAATGGTTGAATAACTACATGTTAGGGATAGGGTACCTTCCCATTCGAAATGATTAAACCATTCCCTCGCTCTATAATTACTACCAACTTCTTTTGTAAATGGCATTACATTTTTAGACCGAAGAAAATACAACATGTATTACACATACTGTGTGAATATACAGGTAGCGTAGCCACATGTGGAACGGTACATCTCTGTCTAATTATACGTTGTCACTTAGGGTCCCTCAAAACCAATGAAAATGCCAACATAATAATGTAATTATAATGTTATATCTGACTTGTCGTATGGGAAAAACATATTAATAAGGAGTTGTGGAACTTTGAACCTTCGAGGAGATTATCTTATTGAATTTAGATGCAGAAAATCTGCAAAATAGAAGTATGCAAATTCTGCCCATCTTGGTCAAATTAGTATGTTCAAGAGTCTTGAATGACTTCAAGTTATCCAAAGCATTTGACTAGGAGGCAACCCTTTCTCTTGCCTAATTAACTTCTATTAACTCTGAAATATCTCTTGGTGATGGTAGGAAGGGGGTCTTTTAAACCACCCAGACTATGTTGGCTAACTCATTTTAATATCCTCTAGTTCTCTTCTGGAGCATTTGTCACAATTATGTTATTATTTGGTTAATGTCCATATTTCTTGCTAGTTTATAAGCTCTGTGAGATTAGTACTACCCCTGTCTCTTTCACGAATTTATTGCTGTAGTACATTGTACCACCTATTAAAAATATTCAATGCCTTTCATTAAAGGGCGCCTTCCTCTCAGAGCAGTCTATTTCCAGTCCTGTTGATCTCAAGCTTAGTCACGTGTCTTGTTTTGGCCAATAAAATAAGAGTGGAATTGACATGTGCCACTTCTAAGGAAAAGCTTTAAGAGTTTCCACAGGGCTTTACCGTTGCTCTTTCCC
>NW_006792454.1:2419184-2465634 GCF_000442215.2 Lipotes vexillifer
CTTTCCCTTTGCCATGAGACCAGCACAGCCCAAGTAGGGCAGCTCCTTTAACCTGAGTCCTGAAATAAAGATTTGGAGTGGAGTCAAAGCCGAGTGGGGATGGACATGTAACAAGAGCAAAAAATGAACTTCTATGGTTATAAACCACTATGATTAGGGGTTATCTGTTGTTGTTGCTTAACTTTGCTTAATTTGATTGATGCAAATATCCAGTGACTATCAGAATGTCTGGCACACGGTACGCATGCAATACCTATTTGTTGACAGATTGAATCGATCGGTAGAGATTATATGATGTAGACACACAAGAAGTTCAGGCATACACAGGTCTAAAGTAATAGGAATCTGAATGTGCGTCATTACTTCAACCACAGAAGTCTGGGTTTAATGTAAATGTAATTCAATGTTTAATTATCTGCTTTTGAAACCCAAGCCACTCAGGTTAAATACATGTGTGTAAGAAAAGTCACGCATAATTGAGTGCCAACTGGTGAGGTGGAACGGTGATTTCATGGAAGTGAGGGAACAGTGGAGTGTCACACTAGCCAAGCAAGATTTCACTTGAAGATGTGAACTGGATGAAAAAGGGGATTTATCAGGGCTTTTAGTTACGGGTGGGGTGAGAAGAGGACATGGCAGATTTCTGAAGGGAAAATACACGAAAACAAGCAAAGGGCTGGATTAGGAAAACTCAGGGATGGGAATTAATGAAGTTGATGCTTGAGGCAGATTAGTCAGGTGGCAGAGTGCAGAAGGCATGGGTTAGAGAACTCAGAGACTGGAAACAGTTAAGAAACCAGTTCAGAAAACACAACATCATAAAAGTGGCAATTCACTCTCAGTCTATAAATTCAAAGTGATCTTAATAAAATTACAAACAAGACTATTATTAGTTTTTTTTTTTTAGGAACTAGGGTAGAAAATTCTAAATTTGGATGGTGAAATACATAAGACAGGAAAATTCTGAAAAACAATAATAAGGAGATATTAAAACATGTAAAATTTAAATAATTAAAAGAGCAATTTGGGCAGGCAGCTCAATGGAAGAGTTTTGAAGATCAGAAACATGTATAACTTCACTTTCAAAATTAGTATATGAGGGGTGACATTAAAAAATCAGTGGGAAAAGATGGCTTACTTAGTTGAGGTGACATCTACAAAAACATTAGGTTGGACTTGACCTCCTATCTTGCACCAGAATAAATTCCATGTAGTTCAAAGAACTGAATGTACTAGATTGAACCATATGACCATCTCTTGTAGTAAAAATAGTCAAATTTTGATTGTATACCTCTCACTTCATAAAAACTGAAATTGTGGAAGTACTCAAAGAAACCTCAGGGTTTTTTTTTTTTGAATCTTGAGACGGGAAAGACTTTTTAAACTGTTATACAAATTTTGAAGGCCTATAAAATAATCGATGGTAATCGATAGTAAAATTCAACTACCTAACAATGAACTTTCCTGCATGGAAAAAATCACCATAAACAAAGTCAAAACACGAATGACAAACTTGGAACAATATTTTCAATTCTTATCATGAATATGGGAGTAATTTTTCTTTGTCTTTAGATAAATAACATTTATAAATTAATATGCAAAAGACCAATAACCCAATAGGAAAAGGAGAATGGTATATGAACAGATACTTGAAAGGACAAGAAAATCAGCTGGCTCTTATTCATATGAAAGGAGGCTCAGTCTTACTCATTATGTGCAAATGCAAATCAAAATTAAAGTAAGATAGCATTTTTTACCTATCGGATTTCAGAGATCTAGGAGTTTTATAACACACTGTATTGGCAAACTCAAGCATTTCTAGCGGAGTCTAAATTGGTACAGCTTCTATGGAGGGAAATTTGGTCTCAGCAATCAAAATTACCTAAGTACGTAGTCTGACCCAGCCATCCCATTTTTGGGAAATTATACTAGAGATGCACCGGCACATGTGTGAAATGACAATGGCAACATCATTAATTGCAGCATTGTCTACAAAAGCAAAAGACAACCTGAAGGTCCGTTACCGGAGGATGGCTAAATAAGTTAGAGTACAGGTTCACGACCAAACACTAAGCAGCGGTAACAACCAATGAGAAAACTCTTAAACCCTGACATAAAACCATGTCCAAATCCTTTTACATGAGGGAGGAAAGGAAAGGATAATGTGCATTGTAAACTACCATTGATCTTAAAAAGCCTAGAAAAGAATGTATAAACAAATATATCTTATAAAGAACATCTAACACATAGTTTTCATAAGTATAAAACTTCTAGATAAGAACATACAAGATACTAATAGCATTGGTTGTTGTGGGAAGGGGAACTGGATAGCTGGGAATAGGAGGAAGTGACACTTTTCTTGTCTATCCTTTGCACTTTTTCAATTTTGAACCATTTTCATCTATTACCTATTCACAAAATTAAATTAAAAGTGACAGATCAGTTAAAACTAATTGATGTCAACATCCTTTGAAAGAGAGCTGTTCCTACTGCAGATAAACATCTGACTTGTAGAAAGCAAAACAAAACAAAAAAATCCAGACTCAACGTAATAAATGACCATAATATTCTATGTGTGGACCTATATGTAATTACAATAATTAAAGTAAATGAATGTGTAGATAATCCATTTCCCCCATTGCAGTTAGAGTGAACACACAAATTTGATCATGTCATTCCCTTGCTTAAAATCCTTCCACAGCTCCCCGTTGACTTGAGAATAATAAAATCTGAGCTCCTTAATATAACACTCAGGCCTTCTGTTGTTCTGGACCGTGCTTCATTATTCCATCTTCATTCCTCACTCTTCTCTCTACTTTTATCCTGAATTTGTCTTTAGGAACCAAGCTCCACTCTCGACCTTAACATATATCTGCTTATCTGCCACATTTCCTTTTTTTTTTTTTTTGTGGTACGCGGGCCTCTCACTGCTGCGGCCTCTCCCGTTGCGGAGCACAGGCTCCGGACGCGCAGGCTCAGCGGCCATGGCTCACGGGCCCAGCCGCTCCGCGGCACGTGGGATCTTCCCGGACCGGGGCACGAACCCGCGTCCCCTGCATCGACAGGAGGACTCTCAACCACTGCGCCACCAGGGAAGCCCTCTTCTCTCTACTTTTATCCTGAATTTGTCTTTAGGAACCAAGCTCCACTCTCGACCTTAACATATATCTGCTTATCTGCCACATTTCCTTTTTTTTTTTTAACCTTATAAAAGTCTCACTTTTCCCCCTCCCCTCCCCCACCTTGTTTTTCAGTAATTAAATATCAAGTCATCCTGACGCCCAAAACTGGCTAGGTCTAGTCTTCTCCACAGTCACTTAACATCCCACACCATTCTCTATGGCAGTCCTTATCCCACTACAGTAGTTTCCCCCTTATCCATGGGGGATATGTTCCAAGACCCCAGTGGATGCCTGAAACTGAGGATAGTTCAGAACCATATATATACTGTGTTTTTTCCTATACTAATGGGTGGTTAGAGTATAAGTGAATAAGTTGGACAAAGGGATGATTCACCACCTGGGCAGACAGAGCAGGAGGCTGCGAGATTGTATCACTCAAAATAGTACACTATTTAAAACGTATGAATTGTTTATTTCTGGAATTTTCCATGTAATATTTTTGAACTGCAGGTTGACCATAGATAACTGAAACTGCAGGTCAGGGGCACCACTATATTGGTAATGAATACATTCATCTCCTTCAGTAGATTGTGAGTGCTTTGAGGGACCCCCATGCTTGGTCCAAAAATCAGCAGAGTTGACTCACACTAAATGTTTCTTGCATAAGAATACAAATGAACCAGTGTTGAAGGAATCCAACCATGAGGTGGCAACGGGGCTAGAGTAACACAGGTGATAGGGAGAAATCACGCAAAAGACAAGCAGATAGTACTTGGCCACAGATGTGCCGTAGCCAATGAATCGACTTTGTAAAATTCCACCACAGTGGATATTTTCTGCCAGGCCTAATCTTACAGATCAGAAGCCAGCAGGAGTCCTTTTCCCCCCATAGAATTACAGTGTTTCTTCCCCCATAGAAGTACAGGCAACAGTGTGTGTCTTCCCCTCCCCGTTCCATCAGTCAGCCCACCCTGGTCTGTCTTAGGTGCTAACACAGAACACAGGAAGCCAAAGACCATACTCTGTGATCCAGGTCTGCACTTTGTTCCCTGTAAGCCGTGGAAACTTTGGCTGTGACAGTTACTCTTTCAGGTTTTAAGTGGGTGCTCTAGGGCCACTGACCCCAAATGGTACAAAGGTGTACGAAAAGCATCAAGGAATCTTCCAGAAGAGTCCAATGAGCAACCAAGGGATGGCCAAACAAGGAGAGAACTGCATTCAAATGTCACGCACGTACATCCTTGCTGACACTTCCTCCCAGGGCATCCAGGCATTTGCTCCAAAGAGCACCAAAGGCAGAGGGGACTGGCTGGGGACCTCTGGGAAACCTGGGCAGCATGCCCTGGCACTTTAGAAAACATATACCTGCAAATTTTGCATTCTAGCTCATAAGTTATCTGGTTATCTTAATAGAAATAGGTTTTAAATTGTTTGCAAATTAAATTACTCAAAAATCTTTATGTGCAATCAGTGCTTTAAGTTGATATGCAGAACACATCCTCTAGTTTCTGCTTCCCAGCCCAGTATACTGTGTGGCACATCACTGAATTCTTCCAGAATGTGCGGAACCAATAAGAAAGGCATAGGCCCGTTCGATTTTTATCCGTGGCTTTTAGATTTCTTAAAGGGACTCTCATTTGGGAAAATTTTCTCTCCTTCAAAGTGAGATTCTTCTTGTCCACCAGGACTGAGGGGCCACAGTCCTATTAGAAAGTTCTAGGGATCTCAGCGCAGAGTCAGAGCCCATCAGTTTGCTGTATTAATTTTTCATTGAGCTAAAATCATTAAAAATCATGCAGCGCTGCCCAAAGGCAAGAGAGCACGCTGTGTTGATTTGTTGCCAAGGCCGGCCACAGTGGTTCCTGTGCGGGGACTGTGTGTCCAACAACTGTTCGAAAGTTGACATTCAGACAGTGGGACAGTTTTTACCAAAACACAAGGACGTGAAACCTGTGAGCATAACTTAAAATACAGCCTATGGCCATAGCATGAGAATCTGCAACTACCTAGGAATAAATCTAACAAAATATATAGACGTCTTTATAGGCATAAGCACCAAAGAATATAAATGTAGACTTGAATAGAGAGCTATACCGTGTTCTCAGGTGGAGAGATTCAACATGTAAAGATGTCAACTCTTTCTGAAGTAGCCAATGCAATTCCAGGGAAAATCCCAACAGGAATATTCCCCTGTGCATTTAATAAATACCCTAGAAAAACAGTCACTCTCTCTATCAGTGTCAGGATGGTGATGCTGTTCATGACAAAGAAAATCTATAAACCCCTTTCCCATGTCGAGTAGCATAATTAAGTGGATTTTCCTCACATTTTATTAAAATCTGCATTTTGGGGGATATAAGGGCCATTCAGATAGTTTACATTATTGAAGTCGTTTGGTTTTCTCCCTTCTTTTCTAAAAATACAACCTGTGTTGGCATCGGAGGCTGCAGATCACATGTTGCATTTCTGCAGCAAAAAGTCCTGGAAAACGGGGAAAAAAAGCCCGCTTTCTTGCCAACCCATCACTAGCGACCTCTTTCGTACACAACTGAACAAAACTGGTGGGATTAGGCGGAGAATAAAAAAAAAAAAGAAAATGCAAGTAATAAAAATTGAAAAAGAAAGATCAGGGTGATAATCTAACAATGCCTTATAGGTGATAATCTAACAAACTCTTACAAAGAGTTTTCATTTGCATTATCTCATTTACGTATTGCAACAATCCTGTGAATTGGATTGGGTATTTTAATTCAGTCTACTTGGTTTATTTTGCAGATAAGGAAGGAGGCACAGAAACGTGTATTGTAAAACCAGTGAATGGCAGAGATAGGTTATGTTTTCTCTCTTAGGCGAAGCAGTCTGTGGAAAGAGCCAGGACCTCAGATTCAGGCAGGCTTGCATCCAAACCTAGAGAGTGTGCATTCTCATAATGGGAAAGATAAGGGAAGCCTTCATGGTGGTGGTGGGAAATGGGGTTTGAAGCAAAAACAGAACTTGAAGTGTTAGGAGGAAAAAGGAGGGCGTTTCTGGTGAGGAAAGGAAGCATGCTGACCAGAAGTTAGGAAGGAGCCAAGCTGATGTGGGCCCAGCCAGGAAATGATCTCAGAAGCAGAGGGCTTATGAAGAGAGGGTTACAAGCATGGAGGCTGAATGGAAGGGGTCGAGAGCTTGGTGGAGACCCCAAAGGCCAGCTTGGAGAGCTGCTCTGATTGACCAGAACCCTGAAAATTTCAGTGGGACAGGTAGCATGCTTTGGGAGCTGACAGACCTGGATTCTTGTCCCGACCGTTTACTTGCTGGCTCAGTGATCTGGTGAAGTTACTTATCTTCTTATGTGTCCAGTTCCTCATCTGTAAAATGCAGCAATATTACCTCATATGATCACTATGAGGGTTGGATGACTTATTGAATGTTACATGGTACCTGTCGTGTGGGATTTACTCAATAAATATGATTACTGTGACTATGAACATGAGAGTGACATGGTGACAAGCTACTAGATACATGAGAAAGGTCAGTTAGATGTTAAATAATCCATTAAAAGAGTATTGCTTGTTCTCTTTTCTCCACCCCCTCTTCAATATAAAATTAAATTAAATTAAATTAGAAAAAAACCAGAGTAGCTAAAGGCAAAAAAAAAAAAAAAAAAAAGATTGCTTGGGTGGGAAACCAGTCGGTCATAGATAAGACATATTTTACAAACTCTTCACTGCAGATACACTGGAGGGGACTGTGCAAGATTTTCACTATTTAGGGTTCATACAGTCAGAAATGGAACCGTACCATTACCTTCCACCCTCTATCCTCACCCCGTCAAAAATATAAGTGGAGGGCTTCCCTGGTGGCGCAGCGGTTGAGAGTCCTCCTGCCGATGCAGGGGACACGGGTGCGTGCCCCGGTCCGGGAAGATCCCACATGCCGCGGAGCGGCTGGGCCCGTGAGCCATGGCCGCTGGGCCTGCGTGTCCGGAGCCTGTGCTCCGCAATGGGAGAGGCCACAACAGTGAGAAGCCCGTGTACCGCAAAAAAAATAAATAAATTAAAAATTAAAAAAATAAAATAAATTAAAAAATATATATATATGTAAGTGGAAGTATTATCTACGAGCTGTCCATTCTGGCTGCTTCTAATGTTCTTTTTCCAAAAGAAGGACTAGGAAACATGATGGAATGTCTTGGAGATTTCATTTAGGAAGAAAACAAACAAAAAGAAAGCAGGCGAATTCACACTCAAGTGCTCCGCTAAATGAGAAGAACATATTTCAAAAAATAAACACTGACTAATCAGAAAGAAATCTGCTCTCAACTCAAAGGCCTCTGCATAGATATTAACAACATGGAGAGAAGAAAATGGCTCATTAATGATTCATGAAAATTGCTGTCACCATCAAGCAAAGCAGATTTTGCGATGGACAAAATGACTTGTTTAAAATGCACACACACACACACACACACACACACACACACACACACACACACACACTCTATTGCTATCCGAACCCCCTGCTGCTTTGTGCCTTTCTCTCTGCCTGTCATAGTATAAGTCACCACTCGAGGGAGCCCACGTTTCTTCAGTCCTGGGCTCACTCCAGGCACCAGGATGCACTGAACCACGACGGGGGGCACATCATTCTGTTCCTCTGCTGCAGGGTGGACATTGTGGGTGAGATAATGCTTTCTGGTGGGGCCGTCCTGTACACGAGAGGATGTTTAGCAGCATCCCTGGCCTCTACCCACCAAATGCCAGTAGCAACAGCAACCCCCTTCCGGTTTTGACAATCAAATATCTCCTGGCAATGCCAAATGTCCCCTAGGGTGGGGATATATAAAGCTTCCCCCCCGGTCCCTGGTTTAACCACTTCTCTGATGGAGCTCATGAGTTCCCCCCAGACTTTGGTCTCTGACAGAAGAGTGTGGCAGAACTGAAAGAAAGTCGAGACGCCAGCTCTATTTGTCTCGCTCTCCTACCAGCAGCCCAGGGAGAAGCAGAACCCAGGAAGGAGTGATCTGGTCCCCTGGAGGCCCCGAGGCTGTTATCAGAGACCTGGCATCTCAGGCAGCCTTTATTAAGAGAGGAAACACTGTCAAGGCCTGTCTGGGGTGGCGTGAGCTGAGACGCTGCTGTTCTCTTCAGGCTTTTGGTAACAGCTCAAATGATTTGTTAATTATTCATTACTATTTGTCATAAAATCCTGAAGCGCTGCCAAGTGGTAGCATGTGGGCAATACTAAGGCAAGGGACATGTCTTTTCTTATTTTCCAGTGACTATCAGACATGGAGGGGCCTGCCTGGAAGACACAGGCAGGACGGTGGGCACCTGCCCTGGAGCATGCAGATGAGGGGCCTGGAACACACTCTCCACAGCACCGTCCCCCGGGGCTGTGTGTCCTACGTACCCCTCACACTCCCTGCTCCATTTGCAGTGGAGATCAAAAGGCCAGAGGAAAAAGCAATGGAGATGGGGGCTTCCTGCACAAAAACAAAATCTGAGGCACTGGGACCCTTCCGTTTCAGAACCTTCCCTCCTCCTCCCCGCAGGGGTGGACACAGTCCCACCGGCAAGGGCCCTCTCTTGCCTTCCTTTCCCCCACAAGGCCCCTTTTGTGATGTCTCCTCTCTCTTTATTCTCCTTTATGGCTGCCTTTGATGTTCATTTTAACCAGATAAAAATATGTGGCTTATGGCAGGGATGCTGGGGCTGAGGTGACAGGAGATACAGTGTAATTTGCCCCAGATCTTGAAAACACCCAAGGGAGGATGGCCTTGCTTTCAGCCCCGCGGAAAGAAAACCAGGAAGCTGAACTATACCTTGCCTGACAAGGAGCCAAGGCTCTGAAATTCAGTGAGTTTCTGTGAAGTTAGAAAGTTAAATTCCAGAGTTACAGAGCTTCCCCATCCCACAACCAAGGCCTTGGTGTGGGAAGGAGCTGTAGGACCCCAGCGTGCCAGGCCGAGGGGACAGGGAAACAGCAAAAGCCCATCCTCACACTAACGGCTCAAGAAGTTGGGGGAAGCAGTGGCTGCTTTCTTGAGAATCTCAGTAGAGTTTATCACTTGGCAAGTTCACCCCAGCCCTGGGTCAGCAAGGACACCATGGGCTGTCCTGATTGGATGAAAAGGCTACTTCTGTACCAAAGGGCACCAGCCTCACTTTTCTCTGTGACCTGAATCCACCTGGGGTGCTGGGAAGTTGTCCTCATTCCTGACACAGCCTGTGCACAGCAGCCGAGCAGCTCACACTTGGATCCAAGCAATCATCACGGCATGAGGAAGCCTATAAAATGTGGGGATGCCTCGGTGGGAGAAACACTGAACACAGCAGCCCAAGAGAGGACGGGAGAGGATGGAACCAGTCTCGAGGCTGCCAAATGAGCCTGTGGCTGCTGCTTCTATTAACAACGCTTCCTACGTGTCTGTGGGTGCGTGTCTCTCTTCTGGTGCAGAATTTTATAAACTGTTTATTCATTCAATATTTATTATTTATTTATCCAAGAGTCATTCATTCATTCAACATATATTTATTCATTCAATAATATTTATTTACCCATTCACTGAGTATTACTGATTCAATATTCATTCAATAAACACGTATTGAGCCCCTACTATGCTTCCAGGCACTGCTTTTATCTCTCGCGATATACCAATGAAGAAAATAAAGATTTGTGTCTGTGGAGCCCTTGTAGGATGTCAGGCACCTTCTATCTGATTCAATCCTCACAATAAATGTTTATGGGAAGCATTCTTTTTCCCATTTTACAGGTGAAGAAAATGTAGGTATTAAATGGTAGAAATGATAATCAAGCCAGGTCTGTGTGACTCCAAGTCTGTGTTCTTTTCAACCTGACGGCCATCCTCTGGAGATGTCACTTTACCCAAGGAAGAGTAGTTAGCTTCGCAGTAAGGATTCATTAGTTTCCCCAGATCTTACGTACGGAAATTATTCTCAGAGAGGAACAAACCAACTTCCACACAAGGTGCCAAATGCAGAAAACCAGCCAATTCAGCCGACCCACTCAAACCGAGCGTGAAAGGATGGATGTTCACTACGAAGCACTCAATTATCAGATCTTAGTTACATAATAAGTATTTAGCAAGACTTTAAGATAAGTGAATGAATAAGGAGCTTTCAAGAAGAAAGTTACAACAAAGGTAGCCAATGCAGATAAAATGCTTGTATTTGTTCCTCCTTGCGGAAGAGGGAATAAAGCTAATTAAAATAAACGTCTTTGCCAGTAAGATAAGATGAGAAGATATGGGTCTAAGGCATCCAGGAGTAGTGAACATTTTCAACATCCAGCATAATATAGACACAAGCAATACATACTGATCTATTGACCGGGACCCAGGGGGAGTAGAGGGGTGGGAATGGGTTTCCCATTTGGTTTGGAAAACTTTAAATTTGTTGCACTGTTTCTGAGTGTGTGAAAGCCACTGTGCACAAAAAGACTCTCGCTTCGTTCCTTTACTTTGTGCTTCTCTCAGGAAGGATTTGGAACTTGAGGTATAATCCACTTGAGTAAGATGCTGACAGGGACAGGACGGAAGCTGAGGTGAAGACAGAGAGGCTGTGCATGAAGAAGGAACTGATGTTCATGAGGGATTTTTACATGCTAGGTGCTTTACATACGTATTTCATTCAATTTCAAGACAACTTCAAGAGGTAGATATGATCACACTCACCAGTGAATGACAGCTCTAACAAGTCAATTGCCCAAGATCTCACAGCTGGAAAAGTACAGAACCAAATCTTCCTTCTCTACTCTTTTCCCAAAGAAATCACAGGTCCTTTTCATTTTAAGGATTTTATTGCTAATCACCGTGATGAAATAGGCAGGGAGGAACACCTCCAACAAGTGTGAGGAGTTACAAAGTCTAGCCTCATAAAATCTCTTTCTGAAACCAGAGGGAGAGGGGGAGCTACCATTGGAAAAAAAATAATTCCAGAGATACTGGTAGCTTCTCTCCTCCCAGCCTCTGTCCGCACCCCATGCCCTCCTTCCTCCCTCACTATAACCCCGACCACAGCCCATCCCTAAGTGTGCCACACTCAGCCACACAGGGAACAGAAGTGGGCCTGGGACAGGGAAATCTCCATTTCTCGTGTTCTGCACACTCCAGGTTGAACCCCTGCTGGCCTGTGTCTGTGTTTGCCTCTTTTCTGTTCAAGCCTATTTTGTGATGTCCAATTTTTTTCAAAGTTGGCAGGTGTGCAAACACTGGGATATGGAGGGGCAAACTGAGCCTGGCAGGGCTCTGAACTCCTTTAGCAATGGGTTGACTCAGAGCCCTCCTATGAGAGGCCCCACCTTGACCCTTCCTACCCAGTGGGCAACATACAGGTTTGGCAAATCACACTCTCAGCCAAAGGGACCAGGGCCTCTGGAGTCATCCGGATTCTATCACCTCCCAACTGCATAGTCTATGGCGGATTTCTGGGACTCAGTTTCACCATCTGGCAAAGGGGTATAGTAGCATATTATCAACCTGAAAGAGCCAGGGTGAGGATGACATAGGACAATCATCATTGGTGTGGTGCTTCACAAACTCTGATGATGAGAATCACCCAGACGCTTATTGATGTACAGATTTCCAGGGCTCTTCCCTGGAAGTGTGGTTGTGGTGGGATTAGGTTGTGGCTGATGGTTTGGTTTTATTTGTTTATCAATCAACAGATTGATTGATAAGCAGCTCCAAATTATATTCTAATATTCAGAATAAAGAAGGTTTGAGAAACATTGTTTTTAGTGATTGATAAATATTCATTTATCAATATTGTTATTCTCTCTCCTCCTGACCTCTGACCAACTGCCCAAATCTCAGATATTTAAAATTCTATAGCCCTCCCAGTTTGCTGTATATTTCAAAACTCTTGAGAGGGCTGTTTCCTCAGGACCACAGCTTTGGTTGTGGCTCTTTTGAGAGCCCCATGTTCCCACTGATATTCTTTAGGAACTGAGTCACTGGGTTTACCTTTGCCCACCGTCATGCTCTGAACACTTCCAGGTTTGGGTGTGACTCAGTCTTGTGCATTTTACTGGCTTCTTTGATTAACACGCATGCTCCTAAATCACACAGTAGGCACCTGAGACTAATTAGTTAGAAGCTGGGCATGTGGGCTCTTCTGCGCTTAACTATGTTTCCACTTAACCTCTTCTTTCTACCCCCGTCTTATATTCCCTTCCAGACATTAGATCGCAAGAACCTGATTTGCAGCCCACAGTCCCCCATCTTTGTTAGTGGCTGCCCACCTTGGTTCTGCCTGGCGGGATTTCCAACTCTAACTCAGGTAAAGGACTGAGAGATAAAAACTATTAGGAACGAAATACATAAATGATTATGCTTTTCCTAGGTCTCTATCATAGGCTTGAACATTTCAAGTCAAATATTTTCCCAACACTCTATTTTTATCGTTGCTGAGGTTAAATAACTACATTTTCAATTTTTTTTTTAAAGGACTATATCAGGGATTATCACGTGGCATACAACAGACTGGCAGGCACTACAGCAGTGAAGTGAGCTACGTGACCCTCAGCAAGTTCATTAACCTCTCCGTGCCCCAGTGTGTTTATCTGAAAATAAAGATGAATTAATATGCTCCTCCTGGGTTGTTGAGAGGGATACCGTTGGTTCATGGAGGTAAGATGTTCAGCGCAGTGCCCAGAACAGTGTTGGTGGTAGCTGTTACTGTCATTATGGCAGCCCGTGTTGCAGAGTCTGTGTGCAGCTTTGTTTGTTGACTCCGTTTTCTTCTCTTTCTACTCACTGGCTTCCCTGCTTGCTTTGGGTTCCTGCTCTCTCGTGGCTCTGAACTGCATATGGTTTTTGTTTGCCACAGTTGCGATCTTTCCACTTATTCTGATTTCAATTTCATGATCTCACTTCCAAAAGGTAACCTTTCTCTCTTCCCTGATTCATCCCCCTGAAAGAGAGAATCTGACTGTCCTATCTCACCTTTGGTCCCTTCTGTGGATGAACTCTGTGGGGTGGGATGGTCATCCCCAGACAAATTAGCAACAGCGGGGTCAGAGGAGTCGCAGGTACAAAATCCGGCTGCTAAGGCAGCAGGGATTCGGGGTGGGTGATTTCCTTTAGTGAGGGTATGAGCAGGCAGGCAGGCAATGATTAGCATCTTGTAGCATAAATTCGAGACCATATGTCCTCAGCAATTATATTCAGAGTTTCTTTTATGAACTCTGACTTCCGTAAAAACCAGGAGGTAATGCCTAGAAGAACACGGGACAACAAACTGGGGGAATGGAACCCAGACTCTTTCCATAATTTGTTGTAAGGCCTTTGGTAACTCTTTTTATCCCCCATCTCTTCCTCATCTGTGAACAGAATGGAATGGGATGGATGAACTCCCACCCCATTCCATTCTTGGAGGTAGAAACTTCTTTCTACCTCCAAGATGAAAAAGAAATGGAAATGGAGAGGCATGGTGCCTAAAATCTGATCTTGGACCAGAAATGGTTAGATAATTGAGCTTGATGCCTAGTTTGAAGCATTAATTATCTGAAGAATTCCATATGTATTGATATTCTTGGAGACAATTATCTATACGGTAAGCATATGTTGACTTAGCATAAGGTTGCTATTAAAAAATACTGTGCAAATGAAATATAAACTTCTCTCATCATAGGAAGCAACAAACTCCAAATCACTGATCCTGTCTTTCGCTTAAACAGGTTTGATGATAAAGCTCCAACTTCCTTCCTCATGGCACCAATGTTGCAACGTTGCTTAGGATGAGAAGTCTGCATGAAAGCTGGACTGCTTCTAAGTAGACTTGCCTCCTCCCTGAGGTCAGGTGGTGGCTGGCCTTTAACCACTGTTGTCCCGTAGCTGGGCTTATTTATAAACAATTGAATCGTACAATGTAAACCACAGGTGGAATGTCCCCCAGAAGTATTTTGCCAAGGCTTAGGCCAAATATTGATTTAATAGGAATAGAAATGTGCAGTCAATAACACCAGGAAAATGAAGATGAAATTTTTTTCCATCACCAAGTTAGCAGAAGACTGCAAAGCTACTAAAATTATAGCCACTGTTTAGGAAGAACAAGAAATTTGCTCATCTTTGGACATTGGATGCCTCAAACAGACTTTATCTATGCAGTTCTTTTCACCAGTTGAAAGTAGAATTTAAGGTTTTTCTGGTTCCACTTTTTGCTGCTTAAAAAGTAGCTGACACCTACTCTCTGGTCTGTCAGAGGGCCTTCAAACTCACCAGGAAGTTTGGTCTGCCACTTTACCAAACCAATTAGTGATTTTCTGTCTCAGAGTGGCCTGACACACACAATGGTTCTGTCCAGTCTGAGCTGCCTCTCTGCTGGGAAAATAAGCTTAATCACCCG
The DNA here is from genome assembly GCF_000442215.2 of Lipotes vexillifer. Taxonomy (NCBI): domain Eukaryota; kingdom Metazoa; phylum Chordata; class Mammalia; order Artiodactyla; family Lipotidae; genus Lipotes; species Lipotes vexillifer. The sequence continues at coordinate 2,433,658 of NW_006792454.1, forward strand.
AGACTCCTGAAGTGACTGGTCCAGGATGTTCGTCAGATGGAGTCATCAAGGTCTCCTTGCCCCTAGCTACTTGGCAAACCTATGCTCTGCCTTCAACCCAGACCCAGAGGTTACATTTTTTTTTCCCTCAGTAAGTTCCCCTGCTCTTTAGACTTCCCTCATAGCTCCTGAAATAGGCATTTTCACACTTAAAAGTAGTGATGATGGAGGATCATGAACAATTTGCCTTGATCAACGGATTACTTATGGATCATGAGTTGACTGAAATCTTGAGATGGCTTTTGTGTCCCTCATGATACTTTCCAATACAGTGTCTTTCTGGTGATACATTCATTGAAGTGAGCACTAACTATGCACATACTTCTCTGTGTTCTGAAATGGTCCCAGGCTGGGTCCAAGTTGTGGAAGAAAATTTATTGTTCTCAATACTCTCTAGCCTGGCGCTACTCAAAGTGGTGATCCACGGACTAGGGCCCATCTGCAGAATCTTCTGTTCCAGGCTCACGGTGGGATAAGTACAGAAATTGAGAGAAAGGGTTTAGAAATGTTACAGCCATTTTAAAGAATGACTTTTATGTGTGCTGAATGCAATCATTAAAATTTGGAGCTTGTATTTGTATGACTTTAAAATTTCACTGTCTAGGGACTTCCCTGGTGGTGCACTGGTTAAGAATCCACCTGCTAATGCAGGGGACACGGGTTCGATCCCTAGTCCGGGAAGATCCCACGTGCTGTGGAGCAACTAAGCCCACGAACCACAACTACTGAGCCCGCCTGCCACAACTACTGAAGCCCGAGCACCTAGAGCTCGTGCTCTGCAACGAGAGAAGCCACTGCAATGAGAAGCCCATGCACTGCAATGAAAAGTAGCACTGCTCGACGCAACTAGAGAAAGCCCATGCGCAGCAATGAAGACCCGATGCAACCAAAAATAAATAAATAAAATTTAATTAAAAATTTAAAAATAAATAAAATTTCATTGTCAAATAGTTCATTTTCATTACAATTTACGGTCCCTAATACATTTAAAACAACCAACTAAGCCAAAACTGCCTCTTCCCCACAGATAATTCTAGAGCAATGCTTCTCAAACTATTTCAGCTTTTCTTTCTAGCTTTCATGAACCATATTAAGTATTTTAACATTTAGGCTTTAAAAAGAGAGCCCAATGTTCAGCACCTCATGGTGTAGACTCTCCCTCACCCTACACACCACCCAAGAGTAGGGAATTTTCATAGTTCTGGAGGTGATGAAATGAACACTTCTCAGCTCTCAGAGGCCTGGGGTGTTGCAGAATCCCCTCCTCAGCACTACTGGGGAAACACTGAAGGACGGGTTATGTCTCAGTAGGGAGCCCTGGGAAAATCCAGTTGGATAATAAACATTATACACATCACCTGTCACTAAAGGATATAATTTTTGACCTAGTGGTAGTAGAAAATCAATGGTCATCCGACACGTGGCCAAGATTCTAAGACTAGAATTAAAGGTATTCTTTTGGATTCTGTCATTTAACAAGTTTCAGAGAAGAAAGCCTTGAAGTGGTCCAGTTCAGTAAACAAGTCAATCCAAGCTTACTAAAAGTGGGCTGTTTGCAGATACTGGTATACTGCCCATTAGCAAATTCATCAGGTGAAAAGGAGTCAGTTTGTTACTAATGGGCTTTTCAGCACTCCTTTCTGGGTTGGGTTTTCATAGCTTCCTCTCCCAGCATCACAGTCCTGCGATAATGCTCCCATACCCGGCTCCCATTTCACCCAGGCCATACCACCCACCCTCCAATCCCCACATCAGTCATCAAGTTCCATGTATGTACTGCCCGGCATTTGCCACACATGCTCTCAAATAGTACTCCACAGAAAAAGAATCCACATGCTTTTAATTCCTTTTTCATTTCATCTAGGACCATAATGATTTTTCTCATGTCGCCACTCTCAGTGAAAAATTCATAGATTTGTATTCCAATTATGAAAAGGAATAATTTCCAATGTACGATGCATAGCTTCTTTTCAGTAACTGTTCTTCTTGATTTTCACTGTCACCTTATACTTGCAGGGCCTGGTACTGGCTCCACTTCACACGGGAGTCACTGAACAGCATCTTCAGGAGGCTGTTTGACATGGTGTGAGGAGACAGTGGCGTTACACACCCCTGAGATCAACTTCACACCACAGGATTATAAGGTCCACACTAAGTACATGTGCTCTGCTTTCAAAGAGGAATTTTTTCCTGTAACACTTACCGAACATTTAATACATGCCCAATAACTAAATTAATCTTCATAAAAGCTCATGAAGGAGGTACAATTATTATTATTTTTAACATCTTTATTGGTGCATAATTGTTTTACAATGGTGTGTAAATGGTGTGTATAAAGTTTCTGCTTTATAACAAAGTGAATCAGTTATACATATACATATGTCTCCATATCTCTTCCCTCTTGCGTCTCCCTCCCACCCTCCCTATCCCACCCCTCTAGGTGGTAACAAAGCCCCGAGCTGATCTCCCTGGGCTATGCGGCTGCTTCCCACTAGCTAACTGTTTTACGTTTGGTAGTGTATATATGTCCATGCCACTCTCACACTTTGTCTCAGCTTACCCTTCCCTCTCCCCGTATCCTCAAGTCCATTCTCTAGTAGACCTGTGTCTTTATTCCTGCCTTGCCCCTAGGTTCTTCAGAACTTTTTTTTTTTATTCCATATATGTGTGTTAGCATACGGTATTTGTTTTTCTCTTTCTGACTTACTTCACTCTGTATGACAGACTCTAGGTCCATCCACCTCACTACAAATAACTCAATTTCATTTCTTTTTATGGCTGAGTAATATTCCATTGTATATATGTGCCACATCTTCTTTATCCATTCATCTGTTGATGGACACTTAGGTTGCTTCCATGTCCCGGCTATTGCAAATAGAGCTGCAATGAACACTGTGGTACATGACTCTTTTTGAATTACGGTTTTCTCAGGGTATATGCCCAGTAGTAGGATGGCTGGGTCGTATGGTAGCTCTATTTTTAGTTTTTTAATGAACCTCCATACTGTTGTCCACAGTGGCTGTATCAATTTACATTCCCACCAACAGTGCAAGAGTGTTCCCTTTTATCCACACCCTCTCCAGCATTTACTGTTTCTAGATTTTTTGATGATGGCCATTCTGACTGGTGTGAGGTGATATCTCATTGTAGTTTTGATTTGCATTTCTCTAATGATTAATGATGTTGAGCATTCTTTCATGTGTTTGTTGGCAACCTGTATATCTTCCTTGGAGATATGTCTATTTAGGTCTTCTGCCCATTTTTGGATTGGGTTGTTTGTTTTTTTGATATTGAGCTGCATGAGCAGCTTGTAAATTTTGGAGATTAATCCTTTGTCAGTTGCGTCATTTGCAAATATTTTCTCCCATTCTGAGGGTTGTCTTTTCATCTTGTTTATGGTTTCCTTTGCTGTGGAAAAGCTCTGAAGTTTCATTAGGTCCCATTTGTTTATTTTTGTTTTTATTTCCATTTCTCTAGGAGGTGGGTCAAAAAGGATCTTGCTGTGATTTATGTCATAGAGTCGTCTGCCTATGTTTTCCTCTAAGATTTTTATAGTGTCTGGCCTTACATTTAGGTCTTTAATCCACTTTGAGTTTATTTTTGTGCATGTTGTTAGGGAGTGTTCTAATTTCATTCTTTTACGTGTAGCTGTCCAGTTTTCCCAGCACCACTTATTGAAGAGGCTGTCTTTTCCCCACTGTATATTCTTGCCCCCTTTATCAAAGATAAGGTGACCATATGTGCATGGGTTTATCTCTGGGCTTTCTATCCTGTTCCATTGATCTGTATTTCTGTTTTTGTGACAGTACTGTCTTCATTACTGTAGCTTTGTAGTATAGTCTGAAGTCAGGGAGCCTGATTCCTCCAGCTCCGTTTTCTCGTTCTCAAGATTGCTTTGGCTATTCGGGGTCCTTTGTGTTTCCATACAAATTGTGAAATTTTTTGTTCTAGTTCTGTGAAAAATGCCAGTGGTAGTTTGATAGGGATTGCATTGTATCTGTAGATTGCTTTGGATAGTATAGTCATTTTCACAATGTTGATTCTTCCAATCCAAGAACATGGTGTATCTCTCCATCTATTTGTATCATCTTTAATTAAGGAGGTACAATTATTAACAGAGTCGTTAAGTGACTTGCCCAAGGTCACACAGCAGTAAATGGTAGAGCTGAGAGTTGAACCCAGGCAGTCTGGCTCCAAAGCCTCACCTCTCAGATTCCCCAGAAGACACTTTCAAAACACAGATCACAGCTTTTGACTATCAAGGTGACAAAAAAAGGAGGCTGGGGAATCTGTATTCTTAGCCTCAAGAAGTGAAGAGAAAACCTGCCATCCTGAATAGTTCAGTCAAGGAACTGAAAACCAATAGCAGTCAAGTGCCAGAGGCAGCATGAGGAAGTAGAGAGAAAAGGCCAATCTTCTTTGCCCAATTAGACCATTTGGGAAAAACCCCTCAAATTTAGTTGGTAAAGAATAATAATAAATAAATTTAACCAAGGAGGTGAAAGATTTATATACTGAAAACTACAAGATATTAATGAAAGAAATTAAAGAAAACACAAACAAATGGAAAGACATCCCATGTTCATGGATTGGAAGAATTAATTTTGTTAAAACGTCCATACTACCCCAAACAATATACTGATTCAACGCAATCCCTATCAAAATTCCAATGGCATTTTTCACAGCAATAGAACAAACAATCCTAAAATTTATATGGACTCACAAAAGACCATGAATAGCCAAAACAGTCTTGAGAAAGAAGAACAAAGCTGGAGGCATTGTTCCCTGATTTCAAATTATATTACAAAGCTATAGTAATTAAAACAGCATGATATTGGCATAAAAACAGACACAGATCAATGGAACAGAATAGAGAGCCCAGAAATAAACCCACACATATATGGTCAGTTAACTTATGACAAAAGAACCAGGATTATACAGTGAGGAAAGGACAGTCTCTTCAATATATGGTGTTGGAAAAATTGGACAACCACATGCAAAGGAATGAAACTGGACCACTGTCTTAAACCATACAACAAAAATTAACTCAAAATGGGTTAAAGACTTGAACACAAGACCTGAAACCATATAACTCCTAGAAGAAATTATAGATAGTAAACTCTTTGACATAGGTTCTGCTGATGATTTTTAAAATCTGACACCAAAAGCAAAAGCAAGAAAAGCAAAAATAAACAAGTGGGACTGCTTCAACTAAAGAGCTACTGCACAGTAAACAAAATGAAAAGGCCACCTGCTGACTGGGAGAAAATATTTGCAAGCCATATATCTGATAAGGGCCTAATATCCAAAATATATAAAGAACTCATACAACTCGGTAGCACTTTGGTACTGTTATGTTTTCCAAGATGCGGCCATATGATATATATTGTTCTGCAATTTTCTTTTTTATCTCTCATCAGTATGAGAGAGAAAAAAATATCATTGATAACATACCATGTCATTTAAATCAACTTATGGGTAGTATTCTACAGTACATTATATTTAGGAATCCCCAATACATATTTAGCTTTCCCTCCAATTTTTCACTATTTTAATGAGGCAATGAACATTCTTACACATGACACTTTCACATGTGTATGAGTGGACTGCTAAAGAACAGTCTTAGAAAAGCCCTAGAAATAGAATTACAGGTTAAGGGATAAGCATGTTTAAAATTTTGATAGACTCTCTCAAACTGTTCACAAAGTAGTGTGTGTATTCATTCCCATCAACAGGGTGCATGTTGACAAGGGGTATTTTTAAAGCCTCTTATAACAATTTTAGATAGTCGCTGACATATTACATCATCCTTGAAGTGGTTAGGATTAGGCCAGGAAGTGACTCCTAAACAATGCCACCTTAAACCCACTTTACATCTACATAATAGGAAAAAATGATAGGAAATAAAACTCAATAGGGATCCAAAATCCTTGACCTAATGAATGAAAAGAGAATCTAGGTCTGGTTAGTTTATGTTGCTAATCTTAGAGGCGTTTACAATGAATCTTGGAAGAAAGGTGCAAACAAGCACCCCGTAACAGGATTACAGGAGGCCCAAGACTGTGGGTCAGTGCTTCAGCAAGTAGAGGTGGAATTGCCCTTTTCTCCTCCGTTTCATGGAAAATGCCCTCATGTTACTGAAACCCATACTAGCAGATTTCAGAAGTGAAGTCACAACTGAGAAAGAGCTACGGAAGTAGCAGTAAATCTATAGGCACGAGTATGCTGAGCCTTTGGCCACGTTCCTCCGGACAAGCTGTCCACACTGCTGAGACTTACCCCTGGGAGCTGTAACCTGCTTCACCCACGGGACAGTGTTTTGTACGCGTTAGCAAAGTTTCTGGGGTAAAATGTTACCACTGAGTACTGTTTTGGGAATGGAAACAGGAGATCTGATATCTGGCTCAGACGCTGCCCCCTCACTGGTGCTTTGTCCTTAGGTCACCTCTAAGTGTCTCATTTTCTTCACCTGTAAAACGGGCCCTGTAATGCTTCACATACCTCCCAGGCAAAGTCCACATGAGATCATAGGTATGATTATAGTTTTTAGCACAAACTGGATTTCAAATGTGAGGATTTGTTAGTAAAGGAGCTTCTCCTACAGGTCCTTGTAAACATCATGGCAAAACAAACAAAGAAAACCCTAGTCAATAAGTCAAGAGAAATGATTCTGGACTTACTTAGGTAGTGGTGCTGGTAGTTGTACAATCTTGAGAATATACTAGAAATCACTGCTTGTAAAAAAAAAAAAAAAAAAAAAAAAAAATGTCTGACCCCCCTCAGAACGCCAGCCAGCCATCCGCCAAGACATCCCTCCTCTAACCCTACAGAGACCCCTCACCAGCAGCTGCGTGCCCAAGGCCGCCACGCCCAACACCTCCACACCCCCCGGCTCTGTCCTTGCTGAGCTGTCCTTCTGGAAGGGCCGTTCCCTCCCCCTTCACCTTTCAACCCCTGCTCATCCTTCTGGCCTCAGCACAAATACTTTCAGCCCCCAGAGACCCTCTCTGCATCCCAAGCCAGAAATAGCGGCCTCTTGCTCTGAGCCCTTGGCTTACACCATCTGCTCTGGGCACATCTGACTCTCACCCCGTGACCGTCAGGCACCATAACGCAGGTCTCTGGGGAAGGATAGAGATGTGGGTTCCGGAGCCAGACACCTTCGGTTTGAATCCTATTTTTGTTATTATTTAGCTGTAGGACCTTGAATAAGCTACTTTATGTCTCTCTGCCTCAGTTTCCTCTTCTGAGAAGTGTGAATAATAATAGTACCTACCTCATAGGATTGCTGTGAGGTTTAAACAGAAAGCACTTAGCAAAATGCCTGGCACATAGGAAGCACTCAACACATAGTAATTACTCGTGTTCAATTTTAAACGTGGGGGAAGGGGACTTCCCTGGCAGTCCAGTGGTTAAGACTCCACACTTCCACTGCATGGGGCACGGGGTCCATCCCTGGTTGGGAAGTAAGATCCCGCATGCCGCGTGATGTGGCCAAAAAATAAAAATAAAAAATTTTTTTAAATTGAAAAAAAGTGCTTCCCTGGTGGCGCAGCGGTTGAGAGTCCGCCTGCCGATGCAGGGGACGCGGGCTCGTGCCCCGGTCCGGGAAGATCCCCCATGCCGCGGAGCGGCTGGGCCCGTGAGCCATGGCCGCTGAGCCTGCGCGTCCGGAGCCTGTGCTCCGCGGCGGGAGAGGCCACAGCAGTGAGAGGCCCGCGTACCGCAAAAAAAAAAATAAAAAGAAGAAAAAGAAGAAGGAAAGAATGAAAAAAAAGAAACAGAGAGACACCTTTCTAAAATGGAAAGACAACAAAAGGTGAAGGAAAATCACTTCTCTGGAGTGTATTTTATATGTCAGGCCCTCTTCAGTTCTTTAGATATGATGCCTTAATTTCATCCCCCCCATAGCCTGAGATGTAGAAATTATTGTCCATATTTTGTAAGGAAAATGAGAGAGAATTTCAACACCTTGCTCAACATCACAGGGTTAATTACCTTGCCGAGGATTTGAATCTAACTCTTCTTGACTCCTAACCCTGAGCCCTTTCGATTGCACAATGCTGCTTCTAGACCCCGTCACAAGCTCAAAGCAGGTCAGAATCATCAGTGACATCAGATCCATTTTTTCAGTCTCCTTTCAAGAGACTCTACGTGGAGGAACTTGAGGGCTCACCTTGACCTTAACCCTCAAAAGTTAAGTGACGTGTCCCCGCCTGGGAAGGATAGTCTATTATGTGTCTGGTGTTTATATATTCATTGTAACCTTCCTGGGTCTATTTGCATTTTCAGTCCCAAACCCTGTTTTGGGTTAATGAGCCCCACAAGTTCCCCAGCCAAACGTTTACTGGCTTCCAGCTTAACATAAGCTGGTATCTAATCAATGTAGACGTTGAAACAAGTTCCATGCTGGCAAATTCCCAAAGAAAAAGGAGGTAAATGAGAACAACAGGAATGAGTCAAACAAGGGAACCACCACGGGGGGAAGAGTTTAATCAACACTTAGAGAAACATGGCTGCCTCCTGCTGAGATGGAGCTACATCTGTTATGTAGATGTCCTGGTGCCTTTAACCATACCCTCTTTCTCAAGTAAAAAGCCATTCTGCCTTTCACACCAATCCTGCTAGAGAAGTTGAGAAATCTCAGATCCAGGCTTTTTAAACTAAGTTAAAAAAGTAGCAGACACTGTGGGTGCCTTACCCACGACCTCAGGAATGCTCACTGTGAACCTCATGACAGTAGTAAAATCTCTGAGGACTTCGTCACACCGGGGAGTATGATAGACCCGAGTGCAAGGCAAGCTGGGAATATTAGAGAGCTAATCCAATGACTGTCCTCATCCAGTGACTAAGCTGATGGGTAACAAGTTTGAAGGACAAATAGCCAAAGACTGGGTTGATATATACGAGTAAGTCTCTCAGCATTTAACCCCATGGTTGGGATAACTCAGAGGCATGCTCTACACAGTCCCCCAGAGTTCTGGGCAACTGTTATGATACGGCACCTTTGTTGGCATCCTTCTCTTCCCACTCTCACATCACTTCCCCTCCTGCTGTTTCCTGGAATTATCTCCTCAAAAGTCGACTTGCATTAGAATCTTTGTCTCAGAGTCTCCTTTAGGAAAAACCCAAACTAGGGAAGAGTGACTCACACACTCTGAATGAAAAAGGGTATAGTCATTAAGAAAATAAGATATTCAGTATCATGTAATAACCAATAATGGAAAAAAATCTGAAGAATATACATGTGTATATATATATGTATAACTGAATCACTCTGCTATACACCTGAAACTAACACAATGTTATAAATCAACAATACATCAGTGAAAATTTAAATAAATAAATAAATAAAAGAAAATAAGCCTTTGACCTTTCTCTTTATTCCTCCTGTTGGTTTTGGATTTCTTTCATCCCTTCAGAAATCTTCCTCCATTGACTAATCACCTAAGGTCCTAAGGTTTTGCCTGCCATCTGTACATTGAGTGGTACCCCCCCCCTCCATGGCCATGCCTACAGACAGATGGTAGCGTAGCACTCACTAGGTCTCTCTTTACTTGAAAAGTTGAACATGGCAACACACAGAATGTTAGGCTTAGGCAGGCAAGAAGCTGAGACCTAGAGGGGCTCTGTATCTGTCAGAGGCTCACCCAACCCTGCTAAGCAGGGTTCCTTCCTCTGCCTCTCTGGTTCTTCCCCCTCACCTCATTCCCTGCATGGGTGTCACGTGCACATTTGGTTCCTATCCAGGTACCAGTCTGGCTAAATTACTCCCAGACCCCTTCACAGTTCTTTACCTCCAATGACCTCACCTCCACCTTCTAACCTCTGTCTTTTAAGTAAGAGTTGAAATACTGGAACAAGCCCAAAAGAAAATGACCACCAGACTCTTCCTGAAATGCCATGCTCTAGGAGATTACTCCTTTCTCCCACAGACAAGACTTGTTTTGGTCACCGAGCTGAAAAAATTCTTAGTTCATATATCTCATTTTTGCTAAAGTTCTTTACCTATATCAGAAAGAGCTCCTCTGTTTCTTTCCTTTCAAACAAATCCCTGCCAGATACAGTGCCATGGTCAAGGGCATACTTAGGCAGGAAATCACCATATCTTTGCCCCTTTCTGATGGCACTGGGGCAGGAGGGGTGATGCTCATCCCCTCCCGCTCAGCTCAGTGCCCTCCCTCTGGGGTACTGCCAGCTTCCCTCACTAATTCACGTTTGCAGGAACCCTCCCACAGGCAATTCACTGTTCCTGGGAAGATGAATTGGGAGTGGACAGTTTGGACATTATTTAGGTTCTCTTTTGATTGTATAGAAGAACACAAAGCAAGGAATGCTTGGGAAGAGTGCTACAATGCATTACTCAAGTGTGTCAGTCTGTGCAAAGCCTTTAAGGGCTTGCATTGTTTACTAAACTGTTACGGCCACCTCCTAGTTATTACAGGGAATGCTGTTTATATCAATATTTAAATACGCTATTTCCCCCCAATGAACCACAACGGCCTCATTTAAAGTTATTTTATTATGATGAACAGATATTTGGACAATTTAAAACTCCACTTCCTATACAAACAACTCCAATAATCCCTCAGTTTAGCATGTAAATACATATTTAAACAATTTAAAAACACATTGACTACTTAATTTTTATTTGTTACTGCTCAAAAGAAAAGACTTTTTATTTAGTGTGCTAAATGATGCGAATTTAGATGCCTTCTGAAAAGGATGCGTTATTCATGTGGAAGAGAAACAAAATCAATAAATGAAAATTCAAATACAAATAAAAGCCATTATGATACTGCACTCAGACAATGATCATCTTGTGCATTATTTACTCAAGGAAAAGACAGGAAAATGGCCCTTTTGGAACTGGGCTATGAACTGAGTCATATTCAACTTCTGCTGAGGCTGTTTGAAAATAAACAGAATTGTATGTTTCTAAAATTCTGTTCAGTTTCTTTTTGTTTGTGACTGTAAACTGATTTTAAAATTCAACAACAAAATACATTTGGGAGATTTTTCAGATGATGTTATTATTATTTTTCCTATTGTTATCACATTACTTATTTCATTGCTGCAAGGTATATAGAATACATTAAGGTCCTGAATAGGGTTTTAAGGAAAATCATACCTCTGCTTATGTGTGTTTCTGTAGTTGGTGAGAAAAGGAAGGGTATCCATACTGCCACATCTTGGGAAGCTTCCTTAATTTTCACATAGGCGTCAACAGTTGTCAAGAGGTCGGATGACCTCTTGGTCAGATCTTGCCTCTGACACCACCACTACTCATTCTGTAATTTTCATCATTCACTTCTCTAAGCCTTGGTTTGTCACCCGTAAAATGGGGGTTTAATGATAGTATCTCCCTAATAATGTTGTTGGGAGAATTCAAGGAAACTTTTAGCCCAGCACATGGTACGTGGAAGTTACCCGATCGATGTTAGCGATAAGAATATCTACGAGTGACACTGCCTGTCCTCTCAGTCAGTTGACTGGTAAAGCACGTGGCTCACCTGCATCAGCAACAATGAGCATGTGCACTTCAGTTTCTTGCTGAAGAATATTACGTTAGACTCTGCTGCCCATTTCTTATCAAACATTACGAGAAATAACGTTCATGGAACATTGCCTGAAAATACCCTACATTTTATCCTTAGCTCAAGACAGATCAAAAAGCTACACATGATAGAATTTAGAGAACTGATATTATCGAATTCACTTTGTTGCATTACATTTCATGCCAGAAAAGGACACAGCTCTAGGGAATTAAATATTTATTTATCATGGGGATGTCTACACACGTTATTACATGGTCCCCCCTTTTTTGAAGACCCTTTAGTGCCCAAGATTAGGAAAATACTTTTCTTATTAATTAATTCAAGAACCGTATCTTGCTCACTAGTTTTTATTGGGCATTGTTCTGGGTACTAAAAATACAGTAAGTGAACAAAAGAGACCAAAACCACCACCCTGAGTCATGGAGTTTCTAACTCCTTGGCAACTGGTTTATTTTTATCTTATGGATGCTGCAAATCTTATAACTGACTTGGTTCAACAATTTGTCTTGGCTTCTAGGAAGTTCAGAGCCAAATGATGCAGGTTCTTGGAGCATACAACCTTGTGTGCTATCTTTATTCCAGTTTTCTCATCTATTTCTTTATTATTCTGCTGCAAAATGTGTTTCCATAAGCAACCTCAACACCTTCTTGGAGAGACAAAGATAGGAATTTATAGATTCATCCAAGAAATGAATAAACAAACACAACAATGCAAACATAGGTCTGTGTGGATTCAAATGACTTAATCAATTTTACCTACATCTTGAACTACCATCTAAGTTTTACTTCCATTACCTCGTACGTCCAGCCTCAGGGCAGTAATGCATTGAACTTCATTCATTAATTTAACAGATAATCACTGACCATCTGCAACATGCCAGACTCTACTCAAAGTGGAGGGACTCATAGTTAACAAGACAGATTAGGTTAATGCTCTCTGATCCTGTATCTGGATGGAGGCCTCAGAAAGGCTTGTCCAGTATTCAAAGACCTCTAAGAAGGGGATATTACACGTTCATTTCATGGCTGGTTCTTGCATTGAAAGTCCCTCTCTGAGAGAGCGGCATGGACATATATACACTACCAAATGTAAAATAGATAGCTAAGTGGGAATCAGCAGCATAGCACAGGGAGATCAGCTCGGTGCTTTGTGACCACCTAGAGGGGTGGGATAGGAAGGGTGGGAGGGAGATGCTAGAGGGAGGGGATATGGGGATATATGTATACATATAGCTGATTCACTTTGTTATACAGCAGAAACTAACACAACATTGCGAAGCAATTATACTCCAATAAAGATGTTAAAAAAAAAAGAAAGTCCCTCCCTATTTAGTGCTTATATCTGATCTCAGCCCTCAGGTTGCAAGTAAGGCCTTATTTTGTCCTCAGAGGAGATTCAAATTTTTAACTGTGTCTATCATATTGCTATGGACTGAATATACGTGTTCCCCCCAAATTCCTATGTTGAAACCCTAATCCCCAATATGACTGTGTTTGGAGGTAGTACCTTTGGGAGATAACTAGGGTTAGATTAGGTGATGAGGGTGAGGTCTTCTTGTTGGGACTAAGGCCCTTAGGAAAAGAGGAAAAGACACAAGATGGACTGACCTCTCTCCCTCTCCCTCTCTGTGAGCACCAAGTTAGGCTATTTGAGGACATAACCAGGAGGAAGGCCTTCACCAAGAACCAACCATGCTGGCACCCTGATCTCAGACGCCCAGCCTCCAGAACTGTGAGAAATTAATGGCTGTTGTTTAAACCACCTAGCCTGTGATATTTTGTTACAGCAGCCCGAGTGGACTACGACACTATGATGAAGGAATTCAGCTGCTAGAAGATGCTGTACCGGTCGTCGCTGATTAAACTACACAATACACCACATAGAACGGGGTTAATAGTTGGGTTTGCATCTCTTTATTCAATAAGATTGTGACTCTACTAAGTTCTAGACACTGCCAGGAGGTGAGGATGTAGTAGTGACTAATCAATACGATCTCTGGCCTAACAAGTTAATAAGACATACTGACAAGTGAATAGGTGATTACAAAAGAGTGCTGTGAGTACGAGAGCAAGGGAAAGGACAGAGTGTTAGGGGAGAGGAAGCACACCCACCTGGGGTGTCTGCAGGGACTTTCCCTAACACTGAAATTGTCAGTCAAGATAAGAGTAATCCCCATGTGTATGGGGAAGGAGGGGAATGCCTTCCAGAGCTAGGGAAGAACTAATGGAAAGGAAGACTTGGAGGTTAGAGAGAGCATGGCTCCTTAGGAAGAGCAAAAGTAGTACAATGTGTATGGATAACGAGAAGGGAGGAGGTCCTAGGACAGAACTTTCAGGACCAGCAACTTTCACAAATAGGGGAGAACAGTCAATGCCATCGGCACTGAGTGGCCCAGAGGGAGGAGGAAGCCCAGGAGGGTTCATTGCCATGGAAGCCGAGGCTGGAGACTGCTCCGAGACGGGAGAGTGGTGGCCTGGGTCAAAAGCTGAGAGTAAGGAGGGAAAAGTGCCCAGGGATTAAGCACAAAGGAAAAGGAAGTGGCTGACAAATGTGAGGAGAGAAGTTTCAATGAAGTGGTGGGAAGAGGTGTCGTTGCTCTCTCTCCCACCTACCATATCGGCCTCAATGAGAGGGAATTTAACTAGACATCAGGTACCCTTGCAGGTGAGCCCTTCGCTGCATAACTGTAGCACGTGTGGAGTATTTATGCATATAAGTACATACATAAACACACACACACACACACACACACACACACACACACACACACACACACACACACACACAGAGGCATGTGCAGGGTAGACCAAAACACATCAACAATGATTTCTTCTGCATGGTGGGGTATGTCTGGGTCATGGGATAACATGTCATTTTTCTTTACTTATTTATCTCTTTTATAACTTACGTTTTCTAAATGTTGAACATCTATTATTCTTGTATCATAAAAACCATGAAGTTAATTTTCAAAATTGATTGACATACATAGGGGATGCATGGCAGGTATAAAGCTGCAAAGCTGGGCTGCTTTATCTCTGAACCAAAACGTAAATGTAGCTCTATTTTCGTGTCGGTTTTTCCAAATGCATTTTTCTGTCTTCCTTTTTTTCCCCTAACTAGCAAGGTTTCATATGCTTAGATACCAGGGAAAGTTTTATCTAAATAAGACAAACTGGCTTTATGAGGCTGAGAGACATCTTCCAAATTTGGGTAACTATTATATTGAAAATGTGCCCTGAATTCAGACAAGTTTTGAGCACATACAAATATTGCCTTTCCATAGCCCTTCTTTCCTTCACGCAGAGCAGAAATTTTACAACAGAAATTGTTAAGGTAACATTTGCCTTGCTCAGTTTCAGCCAAAATTGGTAAAAGGGCAGGAAACTCAAAATGACATGTTTGCCTTATACTTACCTTTTTTTCAATTAGAATATTTAGAGCGAGTAAGTATCTGGCAGAGAAAAGCACTTTTCAGATCTAATGGAAAGCAATAGGCTGTTCAAATTTAAGATCTTTTAGGAAATAAATGGGTAGCACTCACATCGCAGAAGACACACAGAACTGCTGACTTATGCAGCCTCAGGGTCTAATGCCCAGCAACACACTCCCCTCCCCCTCCCCCTCCCTCAGCTCCTTAGCAAACTCCCAGAGGGATGGCAACTAGGTGATTCTAAGTGGAAAACAGAAAATCAAAAAAGACCCTTGCTGGAACCCATCAGACATGTGATTCAAGAGGAAACCAGCACTGTTCCTTCCTTCCTTCCTTCCTTCCTTCTACACCCCACACACCTCCCACGGCTAACTCAGCGGCACTACCATGGCTTTCCGAGCTCATCATTAGCTGCCACAAACCTTCGGCCAAGCAAGTAGTCTTAGACTGGATTAACAAATTTGTTCAGCTTTTCGATTTGCTTATTTTTTGTCTCCTTCAATCACAGCATACACAACGCTTATGAATATTTTTTAAAGGACACAAAAAAAGCAGGATACCAATTGTATATGCCCTGTGATCACAACATTTGTATAAGATGATGGATGCCCCATGGTAGCCTCTGACTGGCGTTGCATCAGTGAAACCCTATTCAGATGCCCAAAATGATTAAAAACAATTGCAGAGCTTGCAGGTGTTTCAGAAATAATGGTAAAGAGTTTGTGTACGAATGCTGTGTGTGCCACCTAGATGGCCCCATCCCAGTGGGAGATATTCATTCCTCCAGCTTCCAGGAATGCTGCCTTTGGTGAGAGGGAGTTGCCCCGCCCAAGGTTGGGCCACCATTCCCAGAGACAGGCTCTTTTCAATGGCTGGTCTGTGCCGCTACATGAACATTCAAACTCCTTGCTTTGAATTGGGATAATTAAGAAGGGCCATTCTCGTTCTAGAGCTCCCCTGGGGATCGGCTGAGGTCTTTGTTGAAACTTTGATGAACATCACAGTTCATCTTTCCCCTCTGCCTGATACTGCTTCCCATGCTCTCCCATGGGTGCTCTTCCAAGAGCATCCCCAATAAAATTCCTGCAAGCCAATATCCATTGAAGACTGTTTCCTAAAAAGATCCAATTTACTATAGCATGGCAGACTATTATTGGCAAATATATGGCTTTCCCTCCCTGTGGGAATCTTACAGCTCCAGACCTGTTGACGTCAGGCTGGGCCATGTCACTTACGTTAGCATAGAAATGTGAGCAGAAGTGAGAAATGCCACTTCTGAGCTGAAGCTTTAAGAGCCATCAGCTGCTTCTACCATCTTTATTTTCTTTCTGCGTGTCGTGATAGGAACATATAGGACTGTTCCTTCAGCCGGGGCCCCGCCATAGAGCATACAGAGCTAAGTCAGAAGTGGCCCACCATCGACATGTAATGTAAATGAAAATGAATGCTGCTATAAGCCACTGAGATTTGGAGATTATGGAACATTGCAGCATAGCAGTCTAAGTGAGGTGAGATAATAACCTCACCAAATTATAACCTCAAATGATTTTTTTTTTTTTTTTTTGCGGTGCACGGGCCTCTCACTGCTCCCGTTGCGGAGCACAGGCTCCGGACGCGCAGGCTCAGAGGTCATGGCTCACGGGCCCAGCCGCTCTGTGGCATGTGGGATCTTCCAGGACCGGGGCATGAACCCGTGTCCCCTGCATCGGCAGGCGGACTCTCAACCACTGAGCCACCAGGGAAGCCCTCAAATGATATTTTTAAAAGTTCCCTTTCCCCATTCTTTTCATCCTCAATATCTCTAACATTTAGACGTGTCCTTGAAATGTCTCTTTGCAGAGCTGAATTTCAACTGCCTACCAAAATGTAACTTCATCTCTCTTGATCCCCATGAGCAAAACAAGGTCAAAAAATGAGGAAGAAACCTCTGAATCTCCTTAGATGTTAGGGTGGATAGGGGAGCAGAGGGGCAAGAAAAGAGAGAGGCCTCGCACCAAAACAGAGACCGCCCTTAGCAGACTGTGGTTGAAGGAAGAAAGGAGTGGAAAAGTGTGCACTTAAAATGTACCATCTTTCCATTTATCCTGGTTACATTCATGCGAGGGAGGGGGAACACTACACCAAGAAATATGACCAGGATGTTGGCACTGCTTGGCTTGCAGCTATGTAACTCCAACCTCAGCCTCCATCATCACATGGGAATCTCCCTGTGCGTCTCTCTAACTCTGTATCGCTTCTCTTCTCATAAGGACACCAGTCATATTGGATTAAGGGCCCAGCTGAATTCAGAATGACCTCATCTTAGCTAGTCACATCTGAAACAACCCTAGTTCCAAATAAGATCACATTCTGAGGTGGGGGTTAGGAGTTCATTATATCATTTGAGAGACACAATTAAAGCCGTGACAACTGGCTTACTAATAAAGCCTTGCAAAATGTATAGCTTTTAGCCATCACAGACATCTTCAGAAGATTAACAATTCAACATGTGGAACTTATAATTCAATATATCATTGAGAAGACAATGCATTAGTAATGATATGAAATTGCATGATGGATAGCATAAGACATGAATTACTCTTAAGAATAGTTTCTTTACCGCACTGTAAAGTACCCTGTACAGGTATTCAATCTTTCCATGTCCACCCAGCCTTTCCTGAACACGCCTTTTGCACAACATTATAACTGTCAACAAGGAAGCCTCATGGTAGGCCTTGTAGGTTTCATGTTCATAAATGAAGAGAAAATCTTTCTTAAGAGAGCAACTAGATCTTACGTGGTATGAGACAGTGGATGAAAAATAATATTATTCTGAATCACTATAAGGGAAGACTATCTATAAATGACAATATTATCAATAAGGAGAATTCTCATGAGAAAGAAAACAAGTAATAAGGTCAGATTTTAAGATCGTAAGTCATAAAAGGTATATATTTAAAGAGGCAGAAGTTACTGAGGATGATGAGTCTAAATAAATAAAAATAGAAGAACATAGAAAGGAGAATCATTAAGGAAATTTTAAAAAGCTAAAATTTTATATGAAAATGAACTTGAACACTGGTGGAAAAGAACTTTTTTATAAGAAAAGGAGATCTTCGTTTTAAAGATGCTAAATTTTACCTAATTACTTTCTAAAAAAGACTAGATGCCATACTTGTTCCAAGCTATGTGACTAAGCTTTGTGATTATATGGTACACATCAACTTCAACCAGCCATGGAAACTTTAATGAGAACCCTAGCTCAGAAACAAGGAGTTTTTCAGAGGATGATGCAAATTCAGATAGTAGAAGTGTAAACTACACAAAGCAGTCATCTTAGAAACAAAGAATTCTGCAAACATCAACAGGGGCAAATCATGCATGATGGTGTGGAATCACATTGAAAAAATAAATTATCTTCTGGAAAAGAAAAAAAAGAAAGAAGAGAAAAGAAATATGACCAGGATGACCGAGACCCAGGGATTAGCAGTATTTGAGCAGAAGAATTATGGGAAGATTTTCTTCTACTTAGTTTTCTGTAATTGCAAAAGTATTTCTAATGAACACCTTCTTCCATGGCTAAAAGAAATCAAATACTTAAAAAAAAAAAGATATCCTTCAGCAGGCAACTGCTGCTAACTGTCCCAATCCATGTCCCCATACTATCTGATGGAGGGTCCGGAGGCAAGCTCAGGTGATGGGGGACAGATGTGGAGGGAGAAGTTCTCAATCTAGGAATAAAAGCATGTATCAAAACCAGGGAGAGGGACCAATGTACAAAAGTGTCAGGCAGCGTGGAAGAACACAATGTGCCAGGACAGCAATACCCATGCTGGGGCCCAGAATGTGACCAAGAAGAAGAATGATGGAAGACAAGGCCAAGACAAGGTCAGGGGTCTGGCATGAAGGACCCAACGTGATGAGCAGAGGTCTCTCAGAATCTACTGCCTGTCAACTGCACTGTGGCATTCTCAAGACAGTCACAGATTGCTGTACTAATTGTTACAGCCACTATGGAGAAAAGTATGGAGGTTCCGAAAAAAACTAAAAATAGAGCTACCATACAATCCAGCAATCCCACTCCTGGGCATATATCTGGAGAAAACCATACTTTGAAAAGATACATGCACCCCAATGTTCACTGAAGCACTATTTACAATAGCCAGGACATGGAAGCAACCTAAATGTCCATCAACAGATGAATGGATAAGGAAGATGTGGTGTATATATATATATATATACACATACATACACACACACACATATATATATATACATACACCCACACAATCTAATATTACTCAGTCATAAAAAAGAATGAAATAATGCCATTTGCAGCAACGTGGATGGTCTTAGAGAATATCATGCTAAGTGAAGTAAGCCAGACACAGACAAGTATCATACAATATCGCTTATATATGGAATCTGAAAAAAAAAAGATACAAATAAACTTATTTACAAAACAGAAATAGACCCACAGACATAGAAAATACTCTTACAGTTACCAAAGGGGAAGTGGGGTGGGGAGGAATAAATTAGGAGTTTGGGATTAACAGATACACACTACTATATATGAAATAGATAACCAACAAGGACCAACTGTATAGCACAGGGAACTACACTCAATATTTTGTAATAACCTATAAGGGAAAAGAACCTGAAAAGGAATATATATATATATATATATATAAAAGGAATATATATACATAAGGAATATATATGTAATATATGTGTATATATGTATTTTATATGTATGATCTATATATATAAATAAGCAAATCACTTTGCTGCACACCTGAAACTAACACAACAACTATACTTCAATAAAAAAATTTTAAAAAGCACAAAGGGACAAAATCCTGGTAGGATAATCCAGAAGTTTCTCCGTATCTTGGGAAAACTGCTCCTTAAGTTTCTTTCTGTTTTCCTCACACTGGTCAGGAGGTTAATTATTAATTCAAAGGCTCATTTTTTAAAAAAAATCCCAAGATAATAATGACATGTAACTTCTATTTGCCCTACAAAATCTGTATCCATTTTTTTCACGAAGGAGACTAAAAATATCAAAATCATGATGATAAGAGTTAATGGGGGCTTCCCTGGTGGCACAGTGGTTGAGAATCTGCCTGCCAATGCAGGGGACATGGGTTCGAGCCCTGGTCTGGGAAGATCCCACATGCCGCGGAGCAACTAGGCCCGTGAGCCACACCTACTGAGCCTGCGAGTCTGGAGCCTGTGCTCCGCAACAAGAGAGGCCACGATAGTGAGAGGCCCGCGCGCTGCGATGAAGAGGGGCCCCCGCTTGCCGCAACTAGAGAAAGCCCTCGCACAGAAACGAAGACCCAACACAGCCATAAATAAATAAATAAATAAATAAATAAATAAATAAATAAATAAATAAATAAATAAATAAAAGAGTTAATGATGACTCTGTTTCTGAATCCATGTTCTATGAATGGTTCATCCCATTTGATAGTGTCTCGGAATCTCATGCATTCCTATGGAACTTCATAGTTTACAAGGCTCCTTCATGACCACATTGAAATTGTTCCTCTCAACAAAGTTGTGAGAGGGACTTCCCTGGTGGTGCAGTAGTTAAGAATCTGCCTGCCAATGCAGGGGACAATGGTTCGAGCCCTGGTCTGGGAAGATCCCACATGCTGCGAAGCAACAAAGCCCATGCACCACAACTACTGAACCTGCGCTCTAGAGCCCGTGAGACACAACTACTGAGCCCGCGTACCACAACTACTGAAGCCCACATGCCTAGAGCCTGTGCTCCGCAACAAAAGGAGCCACTGCAATGAGAAGCCCGCACACCACAACGAAGAGTTGCCCCACTCGCAGCAACTAGAGAAAGCCCGCGCACAGCAATGAAGACAATGCAGCCAAAAATAAATAATTAATTTTTAAAAAATGTTGTGAGAGAGGCCTTGCTGTGTCCATTTTACAGGTAAAGGGACTGAGGGCTGTGACATGAAAGGGGGCATGTCCACCATGGAAATGCGTTGAACCTGGTCAGTTCTGAATTTAAATTGTGACTCTGCTACTTAGCTGGGTAAACTACTTAATCTCTTTGAACCTCATATTCTTAATGTTTGACAAGAGATGGTGAGTATGCCTCACAGGGCTTTGTAAACATTTCAATGATGTTTTAGCCCACGATAGCAGGGCTATGGCAGCAGTGACTATTCTTACTGTTCAAGGGGCAGAGCTCAGGTTGGAATGCACTTAATTCTTAAACTAAGGCAGAGTTCTCTCTCCTTTGCTACAACACAGATACGTCCACAAGGATAGGGTGGAGGGCCACGCAGGACCTCATTTGTCAGGTCTCTAAGAGATTTGGCCTGGCTCCCATGCTTCAGGCTTGTGCTGTTCTACAACGTTTCAGGAGACACTGTCATTATTTCAATAGAAATTGTCACACCACATTATATGAGGGGATAGGGTTATAGATTTTGTTGCAGATTTTGGATTACCAGGAATAAGCACTGATAATTGAGGCAGAAATATTTTTGGCTTGCTAAATGTGATTTCACAGATTTTTAGAAAGGAAGAAGCATGTTTTCATGTAAGTTTATCATTAGGTCTTTTAAAAGAGGAAAATCTCTGAATGTACTCCATTGTTAAATTCTCCCACAATAGCATAACCTTGATGCTGAAATCATCTATTTCAAGAATGTGTTAGATTATGAAATAAACATTGTAGGGGCAAGGATGTCAGAACTCCTTTACGTACTCAGCACTAGGAACAGAACACTTTGGGCTCCTACCCATCTCAAAGTAGGTGACTGTTCATTTTCCTTGGATCAGTATTGAATCTCAAATAAAAATACAGCTGAACGGACCCTTCGCAGGACGAGGTTGTACATGAGCGTGTCTAGCACAAAGTTAAAAGTATGAAAGACTTTCTTTAATCTCCATGCGAGGCTATTTTCCTTCTTGCCTCCGTACTCTTCCCTTGCAGGTAAAGGTTGTTTTATAATATGGGGAAGATCTTTTGAGGCCAAAGGATTATTATTTATTTCTCATTAATTAAAGTGGCAGAATCAGAGGACCAGCTTCTCCTTTGAAGTGAATCAGCTCTTTTAAGTTAGATCAGATTTCACATCAATGAAAGCCACCATCATTGAGCAGACCTGTGGAAGTTCACCTCTTCTTTAAAACTGTTTAAGGGTTTGGCTGACACATGAGCAATTTTCTTAAGGGAGGGAATTTCCTAGTTTGTCTTTTATTTTAAGAATTCCTTGTGGGATGTTGGAGTGGAATTCACATTTTCAGTCCTCCACTCATTAGGCAAGTACTATTTCTCCATGTTTAAATTCAGCAAAAACCAAAACAAATAAAAACAAAACAATCCCTTTCCTCATGGAAGGGCTTTTTTATTCAGGGTAATAAATAGCACTGTCACATTTGACTCAACATTTTCAAAGTTCTCATTAGGAAACGTTGAATGCTTTGGGGTTAGTTGTCAGATATCTTGTTTGCATTTTTGGCTCTTTTATCATACTACATGTCAAACCATAAAGATTACATTCGCATTTTCCACCAGCATCACGGAACAATGAAGGGGTATTTGGACTGCTGCTGTGTGCAGAGGTCCTTCTGAGCCCGGACCGGCTTCCTCCATCAGGGGATTCGGTTCTTTTCCCATTAAGAATATTGCTCAGATGCAGTGCTACAAAGCAGGTGACGTAGTGGTTTCCAGAGTATAGTTCCATGGTTTTTGACTCCTTCTCTTATGGCTAACAAGATACGTGCTTTTATTTCTGAAAGAGGCACTCAATACACCCACTCCTTCCTCCAGGAAAGACTACTTGGGTCCTTTCCTCTAGGCATAAACCCTACTGTAGAAGGACTGGTTACTCCCTTGCTTGTCCTGAGAGCTCGGACCTCTGAGGCCATTCAGACCTGGCCTTTCCCAGTTTTCCAGTCTCTCCTCTCCCCAAGAAAAGATGCCCTGGGGCCTTTCCCACCTCGGCACTCATTAACTCACAGAACCTCTGCATGATTAAAGTCATCTAACAGTGGTGCTGCTGTGCCTTATTTTCTCCTTTCAAACCATGTCTGTGGCTCTTAAATTTCTGAAAAGCCATTTACTGATTCCAAACACATTCTCCTTAATCTTCAATGGGGCAAAATGTTCAAAATTTTCAGATTGTATTGACGTTTGTGATACAGACAAAATGATCTGCTACCTTGTCTTCTCTCTATTCACAGCGGTTCTGTTAACATCCATCTTCCACTTCCTGTGAAACCAAATACTGGGGAGAAAGTTTGGTCCAAGGAAGGTTACTACTGCAAGTAGACTGTATCCACAGCTTCTGGGAAACAAATCGCAGGGCAAGTGATGCCATGTTCATGGTTCTGAGAGATTGCAGGGGAGGTATGCTGAGGTCAAGGGGAAGGAAAAGTCAAGTTTGTCTCATACATCCCAGACAGACATACAGGGATTCCAGGATGAGCAGAGTTCCTCAGTGTTTTTGCCAACATCACAGCAGCAATAGACTGAGACGAGAAGTGAACTTTGTGTGTATGAGTGACAGAGAGCTAGAGAGCAATTTTAATTGCTGGACTCTTTGGCCTGGTCCAATGCCTAATTTCCTGAATTCTTCACTAAAGACTGCTTGTCTTTTGAGGGCAAAACAAACCATTCCAAGCACTGACTGGGAGCGAACATAAATCTGTACATTCTTTCAGGTTTCCAGGTGCAGTATAATTATAAATAAGGACTGCTTGAACCAAGGTGACCCTAATTATCTTTATTAAAAACACAGATGGGAGGCAACAGAAGCTAGTGTATAAGAAAATCCTATTCTTAGGTCAGAACTATGTTTAAAGATAAACTAGGGACTTGGAAAATTCCATTATTTGTACATTCTCCTGTATTTAACTTTTTTTCACAGCTTATCTTAAACCTCTCCTGCTCTAATTCAGAAATTATTACGGTGTAGTGGTTAAGGCTCCAGTACCAACAAGAATTTAGGTTCCATGTCCTCCACTTACTAACTGTGGAATATTGGGCAAGTTACTTAAACTTTCCAAGCCTCAATCTCTTCATCTGTATTATGGGAACAATAAAAGCTACCTGGTAGGACTGTTGTGAGATTTCAAAAAGACAGTGCATCTGAAGTGCTTAGCTCAGGGCTTGGCAAGCAGTAAGCACTTAATAAGTACACTCCACTGTTGCTATTATTTAGGTTGGATGATTTTGTTGATTTCAGCAGAAGTGAACCCACATGAACGGCTTCACCTTCAGAATCTGTGAGCTCCCCATCTCTTTCCTTTCCACCATCTCAGTTTCTTCTTGTCGTGACATTAGAAAACCTTGGCATGTTGTGGTCTGTAGCCCATCCAAGCCACTTCCATGTCTCCTAATAGGTGCAGCACCAACACAATCCCTATGGCATATTTACTGCTTCCCAGCAAAGAAAATGTCTAACTAGAAACATTGAAGACTTTCCTTCCTAGAGCCAGATTCCTCCCCAAGGATTGTCTCAGCCAATTATGGCTGCAGGGAGTTTATTAGACATCTTGGGAAATAAAGTAACAACCATTGCATTTTACTTTGTTTTCCAGGAACATAAAATGGTCTACACTTCCTGCTTAGTTTGTGACATATGTAATGAGCACTCTGTATTTCCTTTTCTACAAACTGAGGTGCTCACCAGGTCTACAAAGCTTACTTCATTGCTGTCTTTCAAGGCCAAGCTACGCAATGTTCCACACACTCAGAAGCGCTATATAATCATTCTACAAATCACAAGGTGCCCACAAAGTCACGAGAATCTGCACACAGGTTGACCTTGCCCAAGGTGCATGACTTGAATGGAATGCCAAATTTTATAGAAAAAACACTTTGGGAAATGGAGCCTTAAGTTATATGCCAGGTATCTAGGTTTCTGGGTTTTTGTTTGCTTGTTTTTTGGCCGTGCTGCGGAACCTGCGGGGATCTTAGCTCCCCAACCAGGGACTGAACCTGGGCACATGGCAGTGAAAGCGCCAAGTCCTAAACATTGGACAGCCAAAGACTCCCTAGGTTTCTGGTTTTCATCTTGTTAGTAGGTAGGAACGCTGCCAAATGTTACTTTGTTTGGGATTATTTCATACTATATCCTATCAGTGTCACTCCATTGATTTTGGGGGAATCCCCTATGAGCTGACCATGGGGCAGGTGCTAAGGGACACACATGCATAAATAAAGGCCCTTACAAGCAATGTCTTAATGTTCAAGTCATTTTGGCCAAGGCAGTCCTGACAGCTCCTCTTAAATGGCAGTTCATCAGTTTCTGGGAGGTTGTGCTCTAGGG
The DNA here is from genome assembly GCF_000442215.2 of Lipotes vexillifer. Taxonomy (NCBI): domain Eukaryota; kingdom Metazoa; phylum Chordata; class Mammalia; order Artiodactyla; family Lipotidae; genus Lipotes; species Lipotes vexillifer. Next base: position 2,458,975 of record NW_006792454.1, read on the forward strand.
AATCACTCACTCATGGTACAGAGTTTGGGATCTCTAACTGAAATTCTCTGATCTTCAAAAGGAGGTAGGGAAAGGGGGGAAAAGCACTAAAGCCTATTGGATTCCACTGTGTGTCTGACATTGTTTTAGAGACTTTTCAAATGTCACCTTACAGCACATGAGGCACTTTATATGCCTCATAAGAACTCCTTTGAGGGAATTCTGTAATGCAGTTGTATTCATCTTCCAGCATCCCTTCCATGCAGTAACCATCCCTTACATGTACCTTTATGCCTTTAGCCCTGGTGAGTTGTCAATTACTAAGCCCTAAGCCTGTGGACACTGAAATGGTTATTTGGTCCAGGCTAGACTGAGCAGATTTCTTCTGGGAGTTACACCTGCTAGAGGAGCAAAGATCTCTTTCTTTAGACTGGCTCAGTAAGGGACAATTCTCTTGCCATTGTTGACAGGAATTCTCAGGATGAAATAACATCCAGAGAGAAGTAAAACTGAGAGATTGAGAAAGTACCAGAACTTTGAAATATTATTTGAGCTCCTGGTTCTAACCTTGCCTGAAACTGCACAGACTGCCACAGGTTTCCCACTTTTTCCCCCTGAATCCAGTTTGTTTATGTCACTTGTAACTATTAAAAGAGTCCTAGACAAATAAAAGAGCTATTATATTCATTTTACGAGTGACCAAACCAAGGCTCAGATAAGAAAATTTTCTTGCCCCCGAAATGGCAGCGCTGACATTAAATCCAGATCATTTTATCTCCAGAATTTGTGCTCTTTCTATCCTGATGCCTCCCTCGAAGGTCAGGAGGAGTTGTGGAACACTTTCCAGACATCTGAATTCTCTAAGTTTAATTATGTTTGCAAAACAGACCGAGGGTCTGCTGTGGATTTCACATTTGGTTTGAGCCAAAATGGGCCCAATCAGAAAAGCTTACTAACAAAAGGCTCTGGAATGGAACTAACCCGCTAGCACCAAGTGACTCCTACTTCCTACTGGGCACTTAGGTGAACAGGGACGACACGGACCGGCAGGACGCTAAATCCCAGCCGAAAAACAAGTGGATATGTTCTCAAGGACTACTTGACATGATGAGAAATAGCTCAGGCCATCCCAGATGCAGAGCAAGGATGTACGAAGATGTGGGACATGGACTTCGGAGGAAGGCAGGGTGTCCAACAGTTCCAAATCAGAGGAAATATGACAGGGTTCTTGTTGGGGGCAGAGATACTGGGAAATATTAGCTGCAGTAGCCAGTCTAAGAATTGTCTGCAGCCATCGGCAGCCCTGGAAACACTTAAGGTCACACTGGTCATTTCAGTCACTCCCCCACTCATTCATTCATGCATTCATTCACTTTTGCAGCAAACATTTGTTACGTACCTATTGTGTGTCAGGCTTTCTGCTGAGCACTGGGAACTCAGCAATTAAGATGGGGTTCCTGCCTTCACGGTTTTACAGTTGGAGGCCACGTATGCCAGTCAATGGTGATTGTGTCTGTGCGTGTGCGTGTGTGTGTGTGTGTGTGTGTGTGTGTGTGTGTGTGAGAAAGACAGAGAGAGGCAAAGAGAGACAGAGATCTGGAATGTTGATACTGAGGATTTCAGAACCACCATTTATGCCAGTGGAGATATCTCCTTCTAAAATCCATCTACATAACAAATATGCCTAGAAGGAGGAAAGCCGTATCTAACTCATCTGTGTGAGTAGAAATTCTGATGGCTGGCAGAAAGCCTTGGGGTTGAGGACCAGGATGGCAGAGGTGGGAGGAGGAAGACTCAGCCCAAGGAGAAAAAGAGCTTCTGAAATGGGACCTGTGGAGGCTGTTGAAGACAGCTGTGCTTGCTCCTCTCCTGAGGCTCCACTTGAACAAGGCGTTCAGCTTGGGCCCAGGACAATTACTGGAACAGGGAGACAGATGTCAGCCCTTGATGGGTGACTAACTGTCAGTAACACTGTATGGAGCTTTGTGGATTATAAAAATAGTTTTCATGTACATTATCTCACCTGCTTTTTACGGCAACTTGGAGAGGCAGTTCTGATTAAAGTATTTTTTCAGTTGAGGAAAATGGGGATCACGGAAGGGAATCGACTTGCCTAAGCTCACCCAGCAGGAAACATGGCAGGCATGGAAGCTGAGCCCCAGTCTTCTGGGTGCAAAGCTCATGCCTTCCAACTAACTGCACACCTTACTTCTGCTTCAACCCAGGAGTCTCTGCGCATCAGAACCATGCAGAGGGAAAAAGAGGCTAATTAATAGTCAGAGAGCTATTCTGGTGGCACAGTTCCTATTTCAAGAATACTAGCCTGAGGGCAGTATATTCCATCAGACTTTAAAAAGCATGATTGCTTTTTACTTACTCAAGAATTTGGCTAATGAGCATTTCCTTGAAGAGAAGGGACTCAACTGAGATAACATGGAAAGTTCCCAGGGCAGAGCCACTCACATAGTAGGCACTCAACTGTCGCTGAATTTAAGATCTATACCCTGTCTCTCCAGCCATATTTCACAAGACTTTTTCTAGCAGTCATACTGATCTGTTTTAAATTCCTCCAGCACATGTAGCTATTATCATGTTCCCAGTATAACAGATGAGTAAACAGAGACACAGAGAGGTTAAGTAATTTGCCTAGGGTCACACAGCAAGTCAGCAGGGAAGTGAGGACTCAAACTCAGGAAGTCCACCTTCATAGTCTAGGTTTCAGCCCTGTACCTTCTTCAAGGCACAAAGTGAAAGAAGAGGAAAGAACATTCCAGCATGAGGAAAGAACATGCATTTACCTCACAATGTTGTCATAAAGCTTTCATGAATTTATACATAAAAAAGCAATTAGAATAAGGCTGGCTCAGTTAATGTTAGCCATCATCTTACTCATGACGTAGAGTTCACATCAAGAACCAGTTTCTCAGGGAACATTCTCAGTTTCTGCTGTCTTGATCAGTTCCCCTCTTACAAAAGTCAGACTGTCCTTTAGAGCACTGATCTCAGTCCGTAAATATATAGCCATTTGTGATTTGTTTCTTTCATTTTCTTCTGTTCCCCAATGCCCAACCCTTGCAAAAACAAAACAAACAAAACAAACAACAAATCCCAACATAATAAGTATTTCTTGAATGAATGAGTGAGTGAATGAAACATTCCTTGCCGCCCTAGAGCCCTACATTTTTCTCCTCTGGGTGGGAGGGGAATATTCTTCTTTGTTTCCCTTCATGCCATCTCGGACTCTCACGCGTTTCCCACAGCTAATCTACATGGTGTTTACAGGTGCCTTCTGAAAACCGCCTACTCCCTGGTTTCTAAACTCAGCTAAGCTCTGTCTCTGAAATGTCAGCCTCTCCTGTTAAATCTTTTTCTCAAAAGCAGTGAGAAATTCAGACAAGGAAAGTTTTCAGTTCCTCTCCGCCTCGTGCCAACTGTATAATGACTCTGTGGGATTGAGTTTATTTCCAAATCTAGATCCACTCTGAGCACAATGGAGGCTTCTAAACTCATGCCAGTGGATCGCAAACCCACTTTTGACTTTTAAAACTTACAGATTTTTCTGGGTTTTGATGAGTGGCGAGTGGGAGCAGAAAGTTCCAGAAAACATAGTGGTGTCATTTCTGTTCATCATGTCCTTTTCTCCTCTTGTCTCAGTGTGGTCCTTTGGAAACTGTACTCTCTTTCTGCTCCGTGATTGTACTCTTTAGAGACAAATACTTGCCTTGCCTTTCAAACAAGCTGTTTTATTTCTGGCTGCTCATAAAATGAAGAGGCACAAATTCCTTCAAACACACCTTTTTGGCTTCCTTAATACAGAGGTTTTCTTAATAGCCTTCTTGTGTTCTTTGCTCCCTTAAACTTAGCACTTAAATTTTCTTTCTTCTGAAATCACCCAACTCACCAGCATGAGTAAATGTGAGTTTCAATCCTCACTTTGCTGTGTTACCTTGACTTTTTCATTTGTAAAACTGACTATACCTACATTACAGGTTAATTGTGAGCCTTGAAAATGAGATAATGAAGAATGGCTATCATCAAAAATACAAGAGATAGCAAGTGCTGGAGAGGATGTGGAGAAAAGGGAACCCCTGTGCACAGTTGGTGGGAATGTAAATTGGTGCAGCCAGTGCAGAAAAACAGTATGGAGGTTCTTCAAAAAATTAAGGCTAGAACTACCATATGATCCAACAATTCCACTTCTGGGTATGTATTTGAAGAAAATGAAAACACTTAAAAAGATATGCATCCCCATGTTCACTGATGCATTATTTACAACAGCCAAGGTATCAAAACAACCTAAGTGTCCATTGATAGACAAGTGGAAAAAGAATATGTGGTATGTATGTATATACAATGAAATATTTTTCAGCCATAAAAAAAAGAATGAAATCTTGCCATTTGTGACGACACAGAGGACCTCGAGAGCATTATGCTAAGGAAAATACATCAGACAGAGAAAGACAAATACTGTATGATCTCACTTATATGTGCAGTCTGAAAAAACAAAAACAATAAAACAATCTCATAGATACAGAGAATAGATTAGTGGTTGCCAGAGGTGGAGGTGGAGGGTAAAAGAAATGAGTGAAGGGCATCAAAGAGTACCAGAAAAGAGAGTGAAAAAAAAAAAAAAAAAGGGGGAATGTGAAGCAGAGTCGTAAACAGGGAATTTCCTGGTTTCTGCTGAAGCTCCAAAGCCAAGCACAATAGGTGGCAAGGACTCCCTCCTTCTAGATAGAGATGTTGGACCATCTAGGCAGGATTTCCCCCCAACTCTTCTGTGCCCTGAGCCTATTTCCTCCTGCAGGGGTGCATTAAGAAGCATCCAAGAGGAGGACTCTCTCAGAAGAGCCACAGAGGAAAGAGCCACAGAGGGTACCAAACCCAGCTTACAATAACACCAGGGATGTCATGGTCCTTCCTCCTCTCTCTCCACCCCGGAGGAAACAGAGGCTGCTGGGCGAGTAGGGGAGCATGAGAGGACAAACAATTTGGAAGAATAACTATGAAACAGGCAGGGCCGTCTCACCTATCCCATTGCTCACTACAGAATGCATGAGTCAGGCACATGCTGCCCAGGGAGAGCAGCTTTGAATGGGATGAGAAATTGACATCTGGATATTGGAACAGCCTGACAATTCAAGTACAGGTTTCTGCACTAATCACTTATCCACAACTTTTGGGGCCAGATAGGTTTCAGAGTTCAGAACTTTTTTTTTTTAATTTTTAGAAAGGGTATATATTATTTATCCTGTTATCAGTGGATGTAGGGCAGCATCCCATAATCAAACACGTCAATATTTCTGCAGCAAAATATACTGTTATCCACACCAGGTGGCAGTACATAACGACAGCGAGTACCCTCCCATCAGTTTATGTCATGTTTTTTTGCTACCAAATGACGTTGTAGCAAACGTCAAAAAAGTTTTGATTTTTAGAGCTTTGAGGATTCTAAAATTGTAGATAAGGAATTGAAGAAAGTTTCCCCAAAGTGAAATTTATTATCAATAAAGTGAAGTTTATTGATGCTTGAACGTGACCCGAAAAGCCAAAGAATCTACCCAAAATATCCTAACAGGAAATCTAACAGTGGGAGTTGGAAAGAGAGTAGTGCAACAACTTTTCTGCTGGAATCCATCAGATTCCACTCATCCAGGTAATCAGTTCCTTCTATAAATATGTATGTGCTTTGCCTCTGCATTTTTCACACAGCAGGCGATCAATACATTTAGCTGGCCTCGTTTTTCCTTTACTTCTTTATAAATACTGGTAGATAGTCCAGATCCTTTCCCAGATGGGAAGCTTAATGAAGCTTGAGCTGCAGCATCTCACTATGAGGGGACCTTTTCCAAGGATGCAGGGATGAGGCAGCAACTGGAGCACACCCCTGTCACAGGGTCACCTTCTGGGACCTGAGGGCAGCTGGACTCCCAACACAAACCCCACAGATGCCACCCCCATCCTTCATGACTACCTGCCCCTGGGTGGGGGGCTCTTCAACAGCCTGGACTCGGAATTTGTCACCAAGATGAATCAGCAGAATTGGCTTGTCTGCTCCCTCTTTGGGAGTTTGCTTACCCCACCTCTAGGACTTGGTGGGGAGCAGGCTGGTGCTGAGGAGGGAGTGCTGGGCACAGCAGGGACAGACGCCATGGCGATGGACCAGCTACAGCAGGCACTGAAGGGAGCCCTGTCCGGGGATCAAAGGGTTGGAATCCTTCTATGGCTTGGCCTCTGACACCCACCAAGAAATACTCCCTGAGCAGGAAACCACAGAGGAAGTGGTGGACGTATCATTACTGAAAACAAGTTGTAAAGCTGAAACTTCTCTATAAGGTAAGTAATCATTTTTTCAACAACTGTGCTAGAAGCCAGGATTATCTTTCCATTATCCCCATAGAGAATGGTATTACAAAATTGCTATATAAAATATACAGCCAAATATGAAGAAAAAAGGACTATTGAAACATGCCAGGCAAAACTAAAACATTATGTTATTTTCCTGGATTTTGTGAAGCTTATGATATATATATATATATATACATATACAGATATAAAGTTTATAATTTGGTATGCTTTCTTTTCTTATTCAAAATAACTATTCAGGTTCATACCTAATTTTGTACTTATATTTTATTCTATTAACAGTTTTTTTTTTTTTTTTTTTTTAAGGGGGACCCC
>NW_006792454.1:2465751-2473551 GCF_000442215.2 Lipotes vexillifer
AGAGGGACCCAAACTGTACAAGTTTCACATCCTACAAACTGAAGACACTCGACTTCCCCCCTTATACTACTATTAACCTGAATCTTGCATTTTTATTTTGAGCATTTTCTATGCTGGTTGGGGGAGGGGAGATTGCCCGAAGGGGTGCTTGGGTATAGTGGAAGATTCAGCCTCTGAAATGCACGGACCTGCTACCCATAAGGAAGATCCAGCATGAGCCATGTGAGGTGGTCTGGAAGATGCAAAGATGTGCCCAAGTTCAGACCTTCAGAGAGAAGCTACTTGTCCTTGAAGAAGAGGATGGGAGGGGGACAGGCTGCTGCATGAGGTTGAATTGGGCATGTCTCCTAACTCTTTCTGGAGAGGAAATGGATAACACTCCAGAGATGGTAAACATGAAGGCTTAATAAGGATAATATAATATGAAGCAAATAATTAGTGGGGACTATTTCTGGAGATACTGTGAAGATAAATGAATACAGAGAGATGCTGGAAGCACATGTTTATTGCAATTTTTGAATCAAGTACGTGATTAGATTTATTCTGCGTAGTCTCACCCTTTACCTTTTCCCCATTTTCCCTCCTCGCTCCTCCTAAGTGATGAAGGTTTCCAAAAAAAAAAAACCCACAGAATTTTCATTGAATTTTGTTGTAACTTGGAGAGAATGGGTAGGGGGCTCGGCCGAAAGAGAAGTGTTTTCTGGAAAGGTGGGTGTTGCGGGGTAGTTGCTGATAGGAGAAAACAAGCATGGGTTTTTTAGGTCTTTTGAGGAAAGAGAGAGGAGAGCGAGGTTAGAGATCTAAAACTCATTCTTTGATTGGATGGCGGAAAGAGAGAAAAAGGGGCCATTGGAACAGACAAGGGCACTCCATCTCAACGGATAAGCACTCTGAGGACCTGCCAGCATCACCAGGCTCCTGAGGCGTCGGCCTCCATCACACAGGCTGCTTGCATAGGAAATGGACAGATGACAAAACTTTCCTTTCTGTGTGACACAGGCGAGGCACTGCAGTCTAAACAGTTTGGCATATAAGTATAATGCTCATGGAGTAAAGCAGTGATCTATCACATGGTGTGGGCAGCAGCTGAGCACGGTGGGCATGGATGGAATTTTCTGTCTAGAACCCCTCTCTCATTTCCCCTGGAAACTCCCCACACCTGGTCCATAAATCTCCTTTGGGAAATTTCATTGTCTTCTATCACCTCATCCTTTTGGAAACTGCTGACTGCTCTAGGGGTGAGGATCTATGCCAAGCCAATCCAATCAAAGCCTTCCCAGCAACTTAAATAAAATCTGGAACTGACACTGACAGATCCTCTCAGACAGTGACAGTTGTATGACAGAAAGTCCAGGAAGTGCTGAGCCCTGTGTCTCATCTCACCGAGAAAGATTCTCTGCAGCCAGTGGGAATGAAGGCAACACTCTCACTGTACCTGGGATGTGAACCCGAATGAGAACCAGGTGGTATTTGGCCTCTGGTTCCAGCATGGTCCAGCTCTACGCCTCTGCTTCCTACACTTTGGTTCATCCACATTTCCTTGGACTCCATGAAGCAGTTAAGTCCCCCCTTTTGCCTGTACTAGTTCAAGCTGCGTTGGGTTACTTAATACCAAAGGAATCCTAACATGCAGCTTAATTAAAACATTTGATTAGTTGAGCGCTGGGACCTTTACTTCAACCCTGTTCACAGACAAAAACGTATTAGTTTGGTCTCCCACCTTAAAAAATAAAAGATACTGAACGTAATGTCTCTTTGATGATTTAATATCTCCTTGGTGCTATCAGTTATTTAGAGCAGCGAGGACGAAGGCGTGAGAAACACAGACATACTGACTTCAGGAAACAGAAGAGATATTACTTAAAATAAACGTTTGAAAGGAGCTGTTTTCTTGAAGTGAGTTGTTCCATTCAGCAGGCATTTTTCAAGGGCTTACTCTATGCTGGGCACTGTTCTTAGCACTAGGGATATTATCAATCAGCAAAGCAGACCAAAAGCCATTTCCTGGGAGAGCTTATATCCTAGCCTCTTTCTCCCACAGAAGTAAATCAGAAACCTTCTGGATAATGTAGAATGCCAGTTAGTTGTGTGCTAATTAATTTGGAAGCCTAGGCACCTTTGTCAATGGTCAACCACACGTTTCGCAGAAGGCGGATGATGAAGAGTCCCCTCCACCCATTTTTCCCACCCAAGATAATGTGGAAAAAATCGTTCCTTACGTTCTATCAAGGAGGAACATACCATTGTACCATTTCTTGCCTCTGCTAAATTGGGCTCCACTTCATCAAACAATTGCACTGTTAAGACTTATTATCTCCCACCTCCTTTTGTCTCTGGTGCTTTCTGAAGCAGATTTTTACCTGTGTCACTGACACCACTATCATAGGCCAGTGAAAGTCTACCTGGCGAATGGCAAATATAACCTGTGCCAGGTAGGGAGTACGTGCATCAACAGTACTCTTGGCTCCCCTTTGTGCAATTTCTTTCCTTGGGTCCAATCTGGAAGTCATTCCATTTGTCAAAAGGCCAGCGGGTGATGAAACAACCCTCCCACCGCTGAAGCACCAGGGCAACACATAGAGGGGGAGAAAAGAGGAGACAGAAAGCCATAGCATCCAGACCATGTCGAAAATGGCCCTTCCAGGTTAAAAACTAGCAGGTGCAGGCAGTTTTCTGAACGTTTTGAGGAAGCAGCTTTTCTTCACCATGGAGTTAGAAGGACTCGTTTTAAGTGTGAGATGTGATTGGTTGGAGTTTAAGCCTTTGAATTATCTGCAATTAGCCATAAAAGCCCTGATAGAAGAAAGCATCATCTTTGTGCGGACAGACACGCCCTGGGACAAAAGCTACAGAGGAAACATGGAAAAAAGCAGGAAGAAGGCGTCCCATGCAGACCTTCTGGTCCAAAGAGACCAGAAATCCACCTGGTGCTAGAATAGACACCATTTTCTTTGACACTGTTGATTGAAGGGCATGCTTGTGTTTGGAACAAAAGTTTTGTTGATTTTAAACCAGCGTGTTAGAGAGGAAATTGGATATTAATATCAGAACCACATGTGTAGTATTTGTAGCTTTTTTGCATATAACATGTATCATAACTGCAGGGGAAACTGTATGGATTCATTCCACAGAGGACATTCAAGTAATCTCTCTTTTGTCTCTTCATATCAGTTTTAAAGTGAGTCTTTTTACCAGTTCAAAGACAAATACATTTCATTGTTTTCTCATTGTATAAAACTGCAGAATTCATGAAAGCACTACAAAAGAAAAATCACATTTAAAAAAACCAGCGACTCTTATCCCATTGTGGAGGAATAACCACTATTAAATATTTGGTGTGTATTCTTTCCATCTTTGTTTCTATGTGTTTTTGTTTCTTCCTAGTGATCACATTGCAATACTGAATTATAACCTTTCCTTTTTCTACCTCGGTACCGTGTAATGAAGATTTCCCCCACAGCATTAATATTTCAGATGATTCCAGCTTTAACAAAGCTGCTTCGGTTCCCTGTAACTAAATTTGTGTCTCACATTCAGGGTAATTTCCTCAATGAATTGCTAAGTCAAAAGATGTGCCAGTTTTAAAGATTTTTGATAAATATTGCCTATGTGTCCTCCAAAGAGTTTGTGTTGTGCCTACCAATTTACTCTCCCAGCAGCAATGTTTGAAAGGGACTCTTTCTCCTTCCACTACTAGGAATCATCCACTTTTTACCAACTACTTAGGAGGAAAGTAGTTGCTCACTGGTTAAATTTAAATTTCTTTGAATCCTTGTAAAGATTTTCCCATGGATTCATTGTCCTTTAGCATTTCTTTTCTGTGTGTTGTATTACCTCTTTACATTTTTTCATAATATTCTCAAATTATCTTGTATAGTAATCTTATAATTGTTTTTATTACATAAATTGTCCATTCACATTTTAATTTATATATAAATTGTAAATTAATATATATTTATTATATATAAATGTATTGTTTATAATGTATTTTATGTATATATCATTATATTTTTTTATATAATCAACTTTATTGACTTTTTCCATTGTGAATTTTGCTTTTATGATACTTAGACAAATATTCACATTTTCCCTAGTTGTTTTATAGTTTCTTTTACTTTTCCTTTTTCTTTAATTCTTGGTTTTTTCTCTTTAACCATTAATCTTTTATTTTAGTGTATGGCATAACTCTTTGGATGCAACTACTGATTTTTTTCTAAATAGTTTTCCAGTTGCCCATCTCCATCTATTATGTAGTTTATCTTTCTCCATTGATCTAGAAGGCCCTCTTGTCAGTGTTTCATCTAAGAATAAAGATTTAGATTGTCTATAGTCAAGTCTTTAAAGAGTTTCTCAGTAAACTTTGTACTTTTCTTCACCTACACCCTGTACCTTACTTGTGTAGTTTATTCCTAATTATTTCACATATGTATTACTATTGTGAAGGAAATTTCTTCCCATCATGTTTTCTTACTCCGTATTTTTCAAGATGTCCTCTGAGGAGCAGTAGTCCTAAGAAATGATCTGGAAAAGTTTCCAAAGTCTGAACAGTTAAGGAAAAACTTCTCAAAGCCTATGTATATGGGGCTGGTGAAACTTCAAGAGGAAGCCAAAGTATGAAATGTTTCCTAAATGCATTTGGTGTAGAATCTTAATTTTGAGGAGCATTTGTAGATTTCAGAGGGACAACTATTTTAGAAAACACACTCTAGGAAATTTTGCTCAACAGTGTTATTATGTATGATTTCTGCCTATTACTTTGAGCCAGATATTGATAATATTAACAAAGTGTCTTCCTATTTCTAAGTAGACCTTTGTTGGCATGTATCTAGATGATTACATGATTTTTTCCCCCTCTTTTGAACTACCGATGTAGTGGACTAAACAGTAGAAGTCTTAACATTAAACTAACCCCAAATCCCTACAGGAAAAAAAAAAACCCTATTTGATTCACCAATTTATTGTGCTTTTAATATAGTGCTGGACCCAACATATTAATATTTTACTTCGCTTCTTGCATCCCTATTTATAAATTAAATTGGAGTAAATTTTCTCCTATCTTCCCTGTTTCTCTTTCCTTCTACCTGCCTTCCCTCCTCCTCCATCCCTTCCTTCTTTCCTGCCTTCCTTTCTCTGTCATGTTTTAGCGTCAGAGTTAAGCTAGCTTTATAAAATGATTTGAATAGCTTTCCATATTTTATATGCTCCCAACATGGAGATTCTTAGAAACTTTAAAAGAAATTTTCTATGAAGTCAATTGCCAAGTGTTTTTTTAATTAAAAAAATCTATGTTAACTTTTAAAAGGGGGTTCCTGATGATATGACTGCTCAGGTTTTATACTTCCAGACCTAATTTTTAGTAGCTTATATATTCCTTAAAAAACATCTGTTCCATGTAGACTTTCAAATATGCCCACACAGAAATTTATAAAACATTCTTTTTATTATTAAAAATACCTCTTGGGCTTCCCTGGTGGCATGGTGGTTGAGGGTCTGCCTGCTAATGCAGGGGACACGGGTTCGAGCCCTGGTCTGGGAGGATCCCACATGCCGCGGAGCGGCTGGGCCCGTGAGCCACAACTGCTGAGCCTGCGCGTCTGGAGCCTGTGCTCCGCAACAGGAGAGGCCGCGATAGTGAGGCCCGTGCACTGCGATGAAGAGTGGCCCCCGCTTGCCACAACTAGAGAAGGCCCTCGCACAGAAACGAAGACCCAACACAGCAAAAATAAAAATAAATAAATAAATAAAAAATACCTCTTAACCCTATCTTTATACATTTATTATTGTTTTCTCTAGTTTTCTCCCCAAAGGACCAATTCTTTTTCATTCTATAGTTTTCTTCTTTCTAAATCATTAATTTCTTCTTTTAAAAAAATAATTCCTGTGGGAACTCTCTTTAGGCTTATTTTGTTTTCACCCCCATCTCCCTATGTAAAGGCTTAATTCATTTATTTTAATTTTAAATAAAAATAGAAATGAAAAAGAATGAAAAGCTATAGTTTTTGTTTAGCTATGATTTGACTAAACCTTGTAAGTTTTGATACTAAATGCAGGATACTGGTGAAAAATGCAAATCCTGCAGCTAGATTGTTTTATCTCAAATCCATCTCCATCACTTATTCTCTGTGTGGCCTTGAGAAAGTTACTTGACCTCTCTGTGCCTCAGTTTGTTTATATGTAAAAGGAAAATAATAATATTCCAGGATTTTTGAGAGAATTATGAGATAATATATGCAAAATAATTATAATAGTGACTGACACATAGTAAATATTGAATAAATATGTATTATGTTACCTTTTTATTTTTTAACAATTTGTACTTTTACTCTGAATCCTATTTACTTCAGTTATTAGGTCTCTAATAATTTTTATTAATTGCTAGTTTTTTTGTCCTACAGCTCGAGAATTTAGCCTATAAAATTTATGGCAATGTAGCTTTTGAGGTAGATGGATGAAGGAGGAAGCAAATTACATTTACTGAACATTGCCAGACATTGTGTTGATGGGGCTGGTTGCTTTCAGAGCTCTAACACGGGAATGCAGAAATCTGATCTATGTTGGTCTGTTATCCAATCCTGCAATTCCTCCACTATGATGCTATACTTAAGTTTCATATTACGTGTTTTATCTTTGGAGTGCGAATGCACGCCCACATGTTCACCATCTTCCTGGGTTTGCACACCTGCTTGGCTCTCTTCCAGAAACTAGTTTTCAGAAAACAGGAGAAAGACACTGTGGAATTACTCAGGTACTAAACAGACATTCCTAATATTCCTAGATTCATTTATGAAAGAAGAAATGGCTTTCTCACAGGGTTTTTAAGCAACTTAACAAAGGAGAGGACCTCGCCTCTAAAGCTAATTCCAGGATGAATTTCTCCTGAAAAACCTAAAACGGGGGATGAAGGACAACCGAAGGAGACGTGGGTGAACACTTGGCACCCATTTCACTGAAGAGCTGGCCAAAATGGTCTGATCTGATGTGTGCTGCAAGGTCTTTCTGAGCTAAAATATCCTTTTTATTGGCTTCCCCGATTCCTTTCCTGAAGGTGCCAGTTCTCAATCTTGGCTGCTCATTTTTAACCACCTGGGGAATTTTTAAAAATATATGGAGGCTGGGTCTCACGCCAGGCAGATGAATCAGAATCTCAGTACAGCAGGGACCTTGGGCATTTTTTAAGTGATCTTCCGATGATTCTAGTGTGTAGCCATGGTTGAGAGCCACTGGATAAAGACATTCTTTCCCAAGTCCAAAACAAAAATGGCAGATTTCAATCCTAGCGATTAGCTTTGAGTCATCTTCCAGTTTAGCAGAGAACAGAATAGGCTACGGGACAGATACATTTCGGAAGGATTTAGAAGAAGCTTGGAGTTCGGAGACTTGGCCAGAAGGATATAACTGGACAGGTGAAGGTGTAAGAGACATTGGGCAGCTACCGCTAAGATAGGAACTTGGGGGACATGGGGAAGGACGTGGGGTGGGGAAATGTAAAGGGTACAGATGGAGGAAGCCAAGCAAAGGAGAAAGGGAGCATCTCTGAAGGGCTGAAAATGCACAGGACGCCACGCTGAAACATTATGCTTCCTAAGGTCACTCACTTCTCACGACCACCCTCTAAAACAGGAGTTACTTCCCCCAAGTTAAAAATGAGGCAGGGCTTCCCTGGTGGCGCGGTGGTTGAGAGTCCGCCTGCCGATGCAGGGGACGCGGGTTCGTGCCCCCTTCCGGGAGGATCCCACGTGCCGCGGAGCGGCTGGGCCCGTGAGCCATGGCCGCTGAGCCTGCGCGTCCGGAGCCTGTGCT
>NW_006792454.1:2473599-2524791 GCF_000442215.2 Lipotes vexillifer
ACTGAGCCTGCGCGTCCAGAGCCTGTGCTCTGCAATGGGAGAGGCCACAACAGTGAGAGGCCTGCGTACTAAAAAAAAAAAAAAAAAAAAAATGAGGCAATTGAGACTTAGATTTTTTAAGCAACTTTCCACTAACGCATTTGGCAAAAGATGGCTTTGAATCCGTGCTCGTTCCTCTACCCAGAAGTTTCTCTAACGTGGTGCCACGGACCCTACCTTCCTCAGACCTCCTGAAACTGAATCTTGAGTCCAGGAATAGGAATTGTAACAAGTTCTCAGATGTGATAGTTATGCCCCTAAATGCTTGAGGCCTGGTATCTCACACACCAGCTCTTCATAAATGTTAATGACTCTCTCAGGGATCGTGTGAAAATGCAGATTGTGACTCAGTGGGACTAGGGAGGGGCCTGAGATTCTGCATCTCCAACAAGCTTTTGGGCGATGCTAAAGCTGCTGATCCCTGGACCACACTTTGAGTAACGACTCCCTATACCCAACTGCCTGGAACCCCATCCATACTGAGGCCAAAGCCTGAATCCCCAGCAGTCAGGCTTCCGCAAGCAGCTAGGCCAGCCTGGACATTCACAGGCATGTCTGCTGATGGCTGCTCAGCTGGCTTCTCAGCAGGGGTGAGAGCTCGCCTTGCTCATCTGTCAGAGGGGAGAGCCAAAGTCATTGGCAAGCACCTGCTCCAAGCCCTCAGGAAGCCAGCGCCGAATATAGCCGCACAGCAGCCGAGCTGCGGAGAGACAGGCTTTGCAGGCAATTGCCTGTAACCACAGTCCGGCACCAGCCCCAGCACACAGCCTGGAACCAATTCCATTCCTGCCAAATGGCTGGACCTGGGAAATTGCAAGGAAAAGAGCTTAACCACCAGAAAGTTGGGGTTGAGATCTTTTTAGTATTGTTTTTTCTTAATCAGTACAACATTTGGGATCTATTACCGTGACTTTTCGGTTTTCCCAGTGTGTGGGCTTTATGGGATTTCACCTTCATTGGGGAGTATTTCAGACTTAGGAGTTTAATTCTGTTATCTTCCTTCCTTGATCATAAAAACAAAGGCACTGGGCTTCCCTGGTGGCGCAGCGGTTGAGAGTCCGCCTGCCGATGCAGGGGACACGGGTTCGTGCCCTGGTCTGAGAAGATCCCACATGCCGCGGAGCGGCTGGGCCCGTGAGCCATGGCTGCTGGGCCTGCGCGTCCGGAGCCTGCGCTCCGCAGCAGAAGAGGCCACAACAGTGAGAGGCCCGTGTACCGCAAAAAAAAAAAAAAAAAAAAAAAAGGCACTGACCAAGAACTTGTTACTTCATGAGGGAAAGAAATCGTATTTCTCTGTTATCTCCCAAAAAGGGCTTGGCTGTTTCTGAAAAATTAATCACCCTATCTTTTACACGGTTAAGCTCCTTGGCATTGCATGGGAAATTATCTGTTCCACACTTGAATGAAGCAAAAGCAACTCCATACGCCTCGTCCTTAATCTCTCTTAGTTTTCTTCCAATTAGATGTAATCTTTTTCCAATACTCTAATTAATACTTCCACATTAAATATTAGGGCTTGTAAGAGAAAAATCAGCTGTAATATAGTTGCATCAAGCCAAACAGGATTTTCAAGCTCTTGCCCGTAATCTTTCTTTCAATTTTCTGCCATTTAGAAACAATTTTTTCCCCAACACTCTAATGAATGCAAATGATATTCGTGATTAGTTAGTATTATGCTAGGCACTGACAGAACTTGTTACTTCATGAGGGAAAGAAATCGTATTTCTCTGTTATCTCCCAAAAAGGGCTTGGCTGTTTCTGAAAAATTAATCACCCTATCTTTTACACGGTTAAGCTCCTTGGCATTGCATGGGAAATTATCTGTTCCACACTTGAATGAAGCAAAAGCAACTCCATACGCCTCGTCCTTAATCTCTCTTAGTTTTCTTCCAATTAGATGTAATCTTTTTCCAATACTCTAATTAATACTTCCACATTAAATATTAGGGCTTGTAAGAGAAAAATCAGCTGTAATATAGTTGCATCAAGCCAAACAGGATTTTCAAGCTCTTGCCCGTAATCTTTCTTTCAATTTTCTGCCATTTAGAAACAATTTTTTCCCCAACACTCTAATGAATGCAAATGATATTCGTGATTAGTTAGTATTATGCTAATCTGAGCCTGGAATTTACCTAAATCTGCATGGTGTTGTCTGAGCACCAGATTGCTTTGGGTTTCTGAGGAAAATCACATTAGCCTGCCAGATGTACAAAACATGATAGAGTAGAAATCTGAGCAAATAATCAAGATTACATTAGTTTTGGTTCTTAATGAACAACTGTTGGCATTAGGGATTACAGACAAATTATGGTTTTCCTCTCTGAGCTCAAGCAGCTAAGCAGCTGTTGTGAAGGTCCCCTCTTCCTGACTACCCCTAAATAGATTGGGAGCCCCTAGGGCAGGGCGAAAGCATCTAAAATTTCACGTAATTTAATTTGTTCCATTACAAAGTAATCATCACTCCGAGGCCCACAGCTAACCTCTAAATTTCCCCCCCACCAACCTCTCTCTGGAATGCAGGAGAAATTCAAGTGAGTATCTGGGGCAGAAATTCAATGTGTTTTTCTTCTCTCCCGGCTTGGAAGGACGTGGGTTACATGCCTCCAAGCCGTACCTGCTTTCTGTACCCTTTGGGCCACTTTCCAAAAGGGTGCCTGCCTAATTCCTGCTACTTGGGTGACACAGATGGAATGCTGCTGATAAGGATTATGTAGGTAACACAGTACATCTGGCTACAGTCTAATAGGCTGGGTAAGCCAGAAACTTGCAGAAAACAGCAGCCATCTGAGCTTAGACCCTTGTCCTGTGTCATTTGATCTATGTCTGTGAAGTTTCACTATAATGAAATCCTTGTCCTGCAGTGGATGTGTGGTGTGTGTCATCGTGGTGCCGATGGTGTATAGGTAGGAGTGTTTTCATAGCCCATGGCCCTGTTCCTGGACATTTTTTTTCGTTAAATCAATCAGCAAAATAGGGCTGTTGGTGTGGATTTTTCTGCTCAATTTAAGTGCCCTCACTTAGAGCATGATGCTTTCTTCTATGTGTTATTTTCAGGTCAAGAGCCACGCTTTCTCTTGCCACTGGGCTTTTATACATGCTGATCCCTCTGTAGAAATGAATCTTCCCCCCTCCCTCCTTTGCCTCTGCAGAAACTACACCACCTCCAAGATGAATTAGGTGTCTCTTTTACATAGTCTCACGACAGCCGATACCTCACCAACAAAGGACTTGTCCCACTGTACTCTACACTCGATGTACGCTCCATGAGGAAGGGAAGGAAGTTTGCCTTGTTCATACAGCATTCTTTTTTTTTGCGTGCTCCGTGCAAATTTGTTGACAGTGAGTAGATTTATGCAGTCATAAATGCAGTGTTAATAGGAAGACAAAGGTTTGGGTCTATAAACCATTGTAAAATGGATGTTGGAAATGATAAAATGCTGGCAACAAGGTCATCACAAAGATATTTATGTTCTGTATAGAGGCTAAGGACCTGTCAACCCATGGCCTTATGTTTTGGAGGAAGATAACTAATGAAGAACAGGTGTTTGAGTTTATGGGCACAGGCAGCTCTTGACTTTCTGTAGCTGGCTGAACACAGCTGTCTTGAGAAGGGAACTTCTTTTCCTGCCTCCTGTCCCCACCTCTGTGATCATTCCCCACCCACTGAGAGGCCCATTGCTGGTGAGAATCTCATTTTTTTTTTTTTTTAAATCAACACCACCTATTATTCAACTGGATAGCCTAGATTCCCCAGCTGTCATCATGATCCAGTATCCAGTGGTGGGATACCGGATGGACTGATGGGATAGAAAGAACAGAGTAGAAACAAGAAAGCGGAGCAGGAAGATGTGTGTTAGGTTCGCCTCCAATCTTAACCTTCAGCCCTCACTACCTCCGTCCCATAGTTTCTGGGCTCAAGAGGGGCACGGGAAGAAACCCAGAGAGAGGAAGATGGAGAGAAGGGAAACCAAGTCATAGAGGAAGGAAAGCTTCTTCCTTCCCTTCCTTGTCGATAATAGGATAATAGGCCATCTTGCTGGTTCTCAGCTCCCCTCTCTGGATGAGAGTAGTGGACTCTGCTCTCACTCCCTTAGCGCTGGGGAATTCCTTCTCCCCTGAGAGAAAGGGACTGATGAAAGGACGAAGGGCCCTTTCCCTGAAACGGAAAGGTGTTGTGCTCCTGGCCCTGGATGCCTGGAGCCACTGTTGCACCTGGTACACTGTGGGTGAAACTGTCTTTGATGGGTCCTTTGAGGACCTACTGCACACGTTACAGAATTTCTAGTGACTGCCGTCTAGTGCACTTTAGAGCACAGCTCATTTGTAAGTGGTGTATGTGTTTAGGGGCATCTCTATGAAAAGCAGAACGGGCTTTTAAAAATACATTTATGTATTATTATTTAATACATTATTATTTATAAAATTTTTAAACTGTGTGTCCAAAGCACTAATGATGGGCTAAGAAACTGGCACTTATTACCCTCTGAACAAGGGGACGGGGTGGGGGGGCGTGGGAGAAACATCAAGAGAAGAAACATGAGGCCACGTAAAACACGATCTCTTCTCCAGAAATTTACCACTGAGCTCGGGGAAAAAATGCAATCAGTGAGACTAGTCGTACATAGACTAAAATGGACAGGAGCTCAGAATCTAGGAGAAATCACTTTGTCAGAACAAGTGATGAGTGGAGTCTTTTGGGAACTCAAGCCACTGACTTGATTGCTAAGCATCATTTCCCCGACATGTAGTTTCCGTGGCTTTTTTGGTGGGAAGGAGGGGTTGATTTTATTTCTTAACCTTATTTTTTTGTTTTTCCTTATGTGTAGAATTTATTTATTGGAAAGCACTGCAGTTATATTTTAATATGCAGCCAATAATCAATAGTAACGTGAAGGCTTTCTGTATACTGGGCAGGTTTATGTATATATCAACTCACTGAATCCTCACAACAAGCCTTAAGAGCAGATCCTGCTACCATCCCCATATATAATAGTCAAGGAAACTGAGGCACAGAGAGGCTAAGTCACCTAAGTGTATCCAGCTGGTCGACAGCGTATTTGGGATTTGACCCCAAAGGTAAGGTAGTCTGGCCTTGGAAGCCCGGACTCGGAATGGCTTTTGCAAATACATGCCATTCTGACTCGCAACCTAATCTGAAACACCCTCTAAGAGCTACTTTTATATCCTATGCTGTCCTCCATTTTAATTTTAGCCGCCCCTGTCCTCTACTTTATAAATGTCATAAAATGCAGATTGGTGAGAATATGAAGTTTCCATATTCTAAAGAAAATATTTATACTTTCTAACTTTCATCCATTCCATATGAGGTTATGTAAAGTGCCAAAGGTATTACCTTACAGAGTACCTCAGATTTCCTTCTACTAAAAATTTCAGGGGAAAGAACATTCTTTAGGAAAACACCTGTTCTATCTGTCTCCTTTGATTTTTACCAAAAGGACATTTCTTTAGGTTTTCAGTGGGAAGTCAAACATTCAAGTCTGTACGCGTTATTTTTCCCCCTCACATTCTTCCATCACCTTATTTGCAGAATGAGGGCCCATTCTGTTGTGCTAATTCTGTGATGAAGATAGGATTTCAACATGCAGTATAAATATGGACCCAGCCCAGGAGCCATCACCTCCTTTGAGCCCTTCCTGTTCTGCTTCCAAGGGCTGATTCTTTTATCCTTAGAGCAGCTCAGAGGAGAAACACCCCAGTGGAATGTTCTCCACTGGGGCCACAGAGCAAGACTACAGGCACCCAAATAATCACTCTCTTCTAATAGTATGAAATTCCTTTAAAAGGTGGGGCTCAGATAATAAAAGACCTCTAAATACAAGAATCTGAAGCCCCTCTATGCAGATAATGAATTCAGCCTCAACAGAGAACTTTCACCTTCACTCACTGTTTTTCAAACCGGGTATCATGACCCATTAGTGGGTCAAGGTATCAATTTAGTTGGACAACACCTTCATTTAAAAAGATGAAATAGAATAAAAACTATTAAAAGTGCATTTCAGGCATTAGGAGTAAAGAGTGTTTTATGAATGTTTAATTTTCATTCTGTGTATTTATGTATGTGCGTGCTAGGTTATGATGGGAAGCCCGTAAAAGTTGGAAACCACTGCATTTCATTTGCTTCCTACAGTGGCTCAAAGAAGCAGGCAGGACTCACAGGTTAAATGGCTTCCTTATGCTTACAGACCAGTTCAGGAACATCCATCGAGTTCTTTTGATTCTCAGGGCCACTGTCATTCCACTGCCCCCATTGATTCAGGACAAGAAAATGAAGCCAAACAAAAGAAAGCAGTAACACTGTGTTAACCCAGCAGTGGATGATGCTTCTAAGGTAACAGGAGACAGAGCAGGACAAAGGATTCAGAAGTCTCTCAGCCTTTCTGAAACTCTCAACACTAGATTCAAAGGAAAGTATCCAAGAACTTCCAATTAAAAGATGAATACATTCTGGGATCTAATATACAGCATAGTGATTATACTTAATATTGTGCTATACACTTGAAATTTGCTAAGAAAGCAGGCCATAAATGTTGTCACCATACACACACACACACACACACACACACACACACACACAAGTAACTATGAGATGGAGGTGTTAAGAAACCTTATTGTGGTAATCATTTCATAATATACAATGCATCAAATGATCACATTGCACACCTTCAATGTATATGTTGTCAAATATCTCAATAAAGCTGGAAAAATAATCAATCCAAGAACGATTTTTTAATATTTCACAAGGCCTTTCAGAAGTGGAATAAGGCTTCTAACTAAAATGTCAAGTTCCTTTGCTTTGGCTAGAATTACATCAACTCTGTGTTGTAACATGGGTTGTAATGTGCTGTTCAGGTGTTCTTTGATGCCTCTGGTTAGTCCCAGTGTAGTGGGAGGTGCTGATGCCCTGATTCTTCATCATGGCACTGCCCGTTACCAGCTGTGTAAATCTGGACAAACTATTTAAATCCTCGGAGCCTCAGTTGCTTCTGCTATAAAACAGGAGTTACATCTACTCTTCAGGGTTGTTGCAAGAATGAAATAAGATCATATATACGAAGTGCCCAGCGGAAAAGTTGGTACTTAGGGGTTCTCAGTAGATTGTCATGTCTAAAAAAATGCAGTAACTCACAGTTCAATAAAGGCAACTTGCTCAGTTAATGGAATCTTTCAAAATACAGGATAGACGTGGAAACATAATGAAAGAAGTACCTTTAGGGGCAATGTTGAAAACTGATACCGTACAAATCACGTAGCCCCTAAATGCTGCCTATTTGCTGAGAGACTGGGATGCTGTTTTCTTATTCCTTGCCTGGGGAGACGGCTTTGGCCAAAACCTTTTGGTTGCTCAATAATTACTCACTTTACCGGTTGATAGTCCTACAGCCAAGAGTTTAGAGAATATTAATCAATACATCAGCAACATTTCCCTATACCCATGCTGTTGTTTGAAATTCCCTATTAAAGCTGAGAAAAAAGCCAATCTACACAAGCAAATGTTTTCAAAGCACCTGATAAGAAAAGCACTCGCGAGGGAGATAAAGTGAAGGGAAACATCCCAAACCGACAAATGTGGCTGGTTCTGAACTGATGGATTGATTTGTTAATTAATTTATGATGGCGCAACAATAATTACAAGCTACTGTTTGTCAGCCAAATCACTTGTGATGAAGTCAAAGGTTCACATCTGTGTGCATGTCCCAAGGATCAATGCATCAAATTAGCTCGGTTGGCTTTTTTCCACTAAAAGCTAACATGTGTCATCAATATTCCAGCGTTTGTGTGTGTAAACTAATTGATTGAACATTCATGCTACATAAACATGCTGTTTGTATTATGTGGGGTACCATTTATAAACATCTCTGGTACCAAAATAATAAATAGCCTCACATAAGATAATATCTTATTGGAAAAATAAAATGGCAATTTAAGGTTATTCCTTCTACTTATGGATAAATAAAAGCACTGTCGCCTCTTCAAAAGTCTTGGCCATTATTGTATGACACAGTATTCTATTGTACAATTCCTCCTTAGAGAAAATCTGAGGAAATTTTACAGACAAGGTGAAAGAAGTTTGGTGAGGCTGTTCAGATGTATCAATAATAGCAAATGACCTGTAACTCTAGAAAGTTACAAGAGTTAGTGTCCTCTGCAATGCATGCAATAACATATATGATGTCATCTTATTTATGTATTTATTATTTATTTTTTAATTTTTTTTTGCGGTACACGGGCCTCTCCTGTTGCGGAGCACAGGCTCCAGACGTGCAGGCTCAGCGGCCATGGCTCACGGGCCCAGCCGCTCTGCGGCACGTGGGATCCTCCCGGACTGGGGCACAAACCCGTGTCCCCTGCAAAGGCAGGCGGACTCTCAACCGCTGTGCCACCAGGGAAGCCCTATGATGTCATTTTTAGTCTCATATCCTTCCATCTCTATCTACCCAAAGTCCACATTTGAGAAATCCAAGTTTACTTTCCTCTGCATCACCTCCACCAGATTAGCTGTCGGCATCAGCATTAAACCTTGATACTTGGTTGGAACAGCTGAAGACACCTGGAAGGTAGAGTGAAGACTACTTATCTTGTAGTCACAGCTCTTCCACTGCTCCTTCAAGCCAGAGGCTCTGCTTTGGAAGGGAGAACAGTGCCCCTGGTTGTAGCAGTGATCAGAGCGTTCGGGAACAAAAATAATGATCCACAGTTTTTTCTACCATGTCTCTCTACTGTCATTTCACATTAAAATATCCCAAAAGAAGCATGGGAGGAGGTGAGTAAACAAAAGCAGTTGTCATGTCACTAGTTTCTATTAGATGTGGAAATGAATCTTATATATAGGGGCATTAGCTGGCCGAGAGGGCTGTAATATTTTCTAGGGGACTCCAGAATACTCTCCCAGATTCACTTTATGACAGCACAAGGAAAGGGGGTCTTGGGAGGAGGGGTGGGTAGCCTTCCAGGCTCTGAAGATGGGGCTGCAGAGTTTCTAATACCGGAGCAGCACTCCCAGTGCTGGCTTTGGGAAGCAATGTTCTCGTTTGCATTTAGACATAGACTTACAGTGTCTGAAAAGGGCCCAGTCCAAATAGATGATTTTTTTTTTTCACTTTACCTCCTTCTCAAAATCATTTAGAAACGTTTACTTCTTAACAAGTGCTTGGGTACCTTCTTTCTCACTTTCCCAAAGACCCATGTCCCTCCTAATCTACTAATTCCATTTTAGGTTTTAGTTATTCTCAGTGTGTTTCCCTGAGTCCTCATCCAAACACCAGATGTTAAAACGCCAACCCACAACCGAGGCCTTTTCCAACATCACAATAAAGGTAACACACATGCAAAGGTGACTGAAACCTTAGAGTGGGAAAATAATCAATCCTCTTAAATGAAACTTATTTCATCAAAAATAAGAAATTAAACAAGACTTCCCTGGTGGCACAGTGGTTAAGAATCCCCCCTCCAATGCAGGGAACATGGGCTTGACCCTGGTCTGGGAAGCTTCCACATGCTGCGAAGCAACTAAGCCTGTGAGCCACAACTACTGAAACCCGCGCGCTCCAGGGCCCGCTTGCTGCAACTACTGAAGCCTGCGTGCCTAGGGCCCGTGCTCTGCAACAAGAGAAGCCACCGCAATGAGAAGCCCACGCACTGCAATGAAGAGTAGCCCCCGCTTGCCACAACTAGAGAAAGCCCATGTGCAGGAATGAAGATCCAACGCAGTCAAAAAAAAAAAAAAATTAAACAAAAAGTTCACTTATTCCAAAGTCTCCTTGCTTTGGTCATTTACCCCTCAAAATACATTATTAGCCTTTCCCAAAATCTCTAATTTTTTAGACCCCTGAAAGATCTTAGACACTATGGTAAAAGTAGAGTTGAGAAAATAGGAGATCGTGGATGTGGACAACAAAGGTTTAGTCCCCTGCTGCCTTACCACTTGGTAACAACCATGAGACTGTCTGCTGGAAGGGAAATATAATTTTGCTGCTTTTAGCTTCTGGGCCTTCTTCCAACTCTCACCCTCAGCTTTAAAACTTTACTGCTAATTTCACCATAATTCCTACATGCTTCTAGCACATTTAAGTTTCATCTTGAAAAGGGCAGTGTGGTGTTCATAACTTGAGCCACAGATTAGAAGCCCATCATTGATCAACTCAGAACTTACTGTGTCTCTTAGTAAAATGGGTTAGCAATAGTGTTGAGGCAATTTAACAATTATTTATTAAGGGCCTTTTATGTGCAAAATACTGTTTAGATTTGGTAAATAAGACCTGCTGCCCATCCTCTTGGGGCTTAAAATTTTGGTTGTACACCTGAGCAACTAAAAAATATAAGACAAATCTTATATTCATACATAATAAATGTCATAAAAAAGTAGGTTCATTTCTATTGGAATAGTCACAGGTTACACACAGCATAAAAACATATTCAATATGTTAGGGTGTCTCAGTTTAAACAGTTGCTGAGGATATTGTTACTTCTAACAATCGTGAAAATGAGAGAAAAAAATCCCATTTACAGCATACTGTGTTGTCCGATACATTATGGGACAAGCTAAATCATTCCCATTATAATACATGCTAAGCGTGAGTTAAAATAATAACTTCATCAAAGAATTATTATAATCTGAGTTGTGTGGTACAAAGAGCAAGCTTATATCAATGAAAAATCTAAGAGATGAACTGCAAGATGGTACAGATGACCCCTGGGAAATTTTCCTTATTTCATGTCTTCTCATTAAATATACAAAAGGAGGTGGTGGGTATTATTATCACTGCTATTGCATGGGGTGTTGGTGAACTAGTAGTGCATTGTTATGCGAAGGATTAAGCCCTCTGAGTTTAGCAGCAGAATTTGCAAAGAGCATCACATAGCATTTTAGACAGCTAGCATTTTTCTCTGTGCCTGGTGGAAATTTACCATTATCTCAAGCTCCAGAACACTGGCAAAATTCTGGGAAACTTTTCTTCACCTACCTATATTTAACACCACCAGATAATAATATGTGTACCTTCAATTAGTTTTGCATTTTACAGTTTAAGTCGTTTATTTTATATTATCTCATTGGAGCCTCACAAAAACCCCATGAGGTAAACAGATATCAAAACTTGAAAATGGAAATGCTTTGCTTGCCAATTTCTTTTCAAAAAATTTCCCCCAGATGGCTTATGACTAGAGCGAGTCTAATTGTCTCGAGGAAAGATGAACGGAATCACATTTCCAAAGACTTCAGCCACCTCCAATCCCAGAGCTGTAGAATTCTCAGACTCAGCTCGAGGGGGAGTGAGCTGACCCACCGGACGCACAGGGAGAGCTGAGCCTTGGAAAGAGGTCGGGCTGGAAGCTGGAGGGGCAGGCAGGTGCAGAGGAGGCAATGGCAGAATACACGACCGTGGTCACAAATCATGAGCCATAATCCAGGTCACTGGATGAGACAGTCGACTGCCGGGTTCTGGAGGAGGCGGAACAGACAAACCCCCCGACCCCACATTAATGGCATCCACTGCAGTAAGTTTCTTAACCTCAGAGTCCAGTGGCCCCATCTGTAAAGACGGGCTGATAATTCCTATTTCGTTGTGCTATGCTGAAGACTGAATGAGATGACAGATATAAACTGCCCCCCGCCAAGTACCCAGCAAACACCTGGCAAATAGGAGGCCCTTAAGAATCATTGATTTAAGTCTTTTGCCTTTAAAATCGTAGTATTTAATGTTTAAAATTACCTTAATATGTAACATTGGCCAATGAAGCTCACTAAGCCCAAGGAAATACTTCAGGAGGCTCTGCTTTTAAGAAATCTGTTACAATTTGCAATGAAAAATACTGTATTTTTAGGATTCATTTAACGTACGTGGTTCCCACCAAAAAAGTTTAGATGAATTCAAAAAATCAACGTGGTTATGAAAGCCCCATAGGAAATGCTAGAGTTACATTTACTTAATCCACCCTATGTATTTTTGGAGCACCTACTAAGTGTTCAGACTAAGAGTCTGTTTAGTCACAGCTTGTTGTAGCCCCTTGTACCGTGAACTTGGGATTTACAATGCAGTCACCAGGTGCCTCACCAATGCCATCTCATTCATCCTCACGACAGGTCGGAGCAACAAGTAATGAGTATGATTATCTGCACTTCACAGCTGGCTCTACCAGCCGTGAGAGTAGCAAATTCGTTTGCCAGAGGTCACCAAATCTACATTTCCCAGGATTCAACCCTGCGCTCATAAACATATCCATTATGTCATAATCTCAGAAAATGAACACAGTAGTGAAAAGTTAAAAAAAAATAACTGCTTTCTGAATAAAGGTATTTTTTAGAAACGTGCTGGGTTGAAATTTATGATAGAGCAGTAAGAAATGAAAATTGTTATCAAAGCTGTCCATTATATGATACTCTAAATCTGCCCCATTATAAAACATGCTAAGTGTAAGTTGAAATGACAATAATGATCATAACTAACATTTACTGAATTTTCTCCCGGCTCTTTGCTAAGCACTTAAAATGCAATGAGAATTTAAATGCTTAGTCAGTGAAATACATAGGATAGCTACACATAGACCTTAATAGAACTTGTTGTGAAAAGAACTTTTGCACTGAAGTGCATTACCCTGTTTTGCACACTGAGATGCAACAGAGGAAGGTAATTCTCTTTCACTGGCCTGGTACATTTTTACTGGTATATTTTCCTATATCCAAATTCATTTTCTCAGCCCCTCAGAATATATATTATAAACATAGTATAGAAAATGTCACAAAATAATCTCAAGGAATTAAAAAATGCCTAAAAGGTCACTACCTTGACACTACCTTGACATCATTCAGCCATGTTCCATAAATACACTGTAGTTTCAATGACGTTGTGAGCATCATATATCTCTCTTTGTTGACTAGTCTCTAAACTGGAAAATCAACACCAGCTTTCTCATAGATTGAAGAGATAACACTCCTTGAGAACATGACCCTTTGCTTCCAAATAAGAACAGGAAAAAAGGATAGACAGGCACTTGTGTTTCCTTACTCTCTGATTAAATTAATAACCATCTGATCACTATTTATTAAGACAGGATCCAAAGGATATTTTCCTTATCCAAAGTTTATAGGTTGAATTTGTTATGCAAGCACGTAAGTGAAAAGAAATCATAGAAAATGAAATAAAAATCTTTGAGATAAAAGTGTCTTGGAAGAACATTAATGTATTTGTGTTTATCTAGCTACATCTTCCATACAGTTTTTTATTTAAATATGCTAAAGTGGTATTTCAAATGAAAACATATCACTAAAGAATATAGGTATGGAAGATGTGTAATAAAAAAAGTGCCATCTACCTATGATAAAATTTGAAATATTGACAAAGTATGAACATTATTTACAGATGCTGAAATCCTTTTTTTCACTCAGACATCACCATCATCATTATTGCTGTTTTCTGACTCAGGAACTGATATTTAATAAACTATTAGTCTTTACCCACATCATTAACTGCACAGGAGATGGCTTAGGTAATTGTAATGTTAACATTTACCTACAAGACTAAGAGAGAGTACTGAAAAGATGTATTAACTACCTTTGACAGTGAGTGACGAACCTGGAAATGTAATATCTACATGTTTACCAACACTATGGAGGAAACAGAAATTATTCAGAAGCCTTTACTAATATCACGAGTATCTCCTGCTTATAACATTGGGACATGGGTTTAATTCCAACATGGAGACACAGCCTTGCTTGTATCTGCATCTAGAACACTATCTGGCATATTGTAAGTTCTTAACAAATATTTGTTAAATGAAACCTAAGTCTCATAGCTTTTAATTCTGGAAATAGATTCAACATATAGACATAATATCTTCAGGCAACTAGTTGACATGGTTATTATCTGTATGGTGTGTATTAGTTCTATTCCATTTCTAAAGGAAATAAAATAAAATTCAAAATTAAATAAATATTGAACTTTGGTTTTTCAGATATACCTTTGCACAGCCGGTAGGTTACAAAG
Source organism: Lipotes vexillifer (assembly GCF_000442215.2). Classification (NCBI taxonomy): domain Eukaryota; kingdom Metazoa; phylum Chordata; class Mammalia; order Artiodactyla; family Lipotidae; genus Lipotes; species Lipotes vexillifer. Next base: position 2,487,639 of record NW_006792454.1, read on the forward strand.
GAGTGTGAATGTAGTTAGTAGGCTAGGCAGGAATATTTTCATATATAATTTTAGCTTATTAATTAGATTGTTTAGGAACTCTTGCTTGTAGTGAAGTAAAATAAAATACCGCCTGTAACATATACTAGTTCTAGCATTTGTAAGAAGATACATTAATTTTAGGATTTTCAGTTAAAAATAATTAATAGTAAACTTAAGTTCACCTCAACTTCTCAAAGACTTTAGAGAAATATTTGCCGTGAAAACACTCTCTTCAATGTCACTGTACCTATATTGATGTTTGTTGTCAAGTCATTTAATTAAAATTTGTATGGAGAACAGAATTTGACTTTTAAAACAGTGATAAATTTATTAGTATTAGTATTGTCTTAAACCAAATGATAAAATTATATAAAAGTATCATATTTTAACACATCAACTTCTCAAAAAGAAAATTTGTTTCTTTCAAGAAAAATTAAAAGTATATTACATCCAACTAGATTCATTGGTATTCAACCAAGAACCACCTTTGTGCCTTTGATAATGTGAGAACGGGTTAAATTTTCATGTTTACCTGCCTGTTTCCTTTGATTAATATTTACGAGACCGTGAGAATTTCAAGTCTCCGACTAGCAATTAGTTTTCTGAATTAATTTTATGGATTAATATTTATATAATTGTCTTTCATGATTAAGGTAAATTTACAAATGTTCTGTCCTGGTTCTGTGGGATCAAAGGATTAGTCTTATGAAATTTAGAAAAAAAAAAAATGTCTGGTGCATACCCATTACCCTGAAGTTTTAAATAGCTAACAAAGAAGTTCTAATAAGTCTCACGGAGAGCTTTAAATAAGCAGTACAAAATAGAATGGAAAGTCCAAAAATTGTTTTTTAAAATTTTTCAGTAGTTCAAAAGGAAACATACAGCATCATCAATAACCATTAATGAAACAGTGCTATTTATAAGACACATCTTTAATACATTCCAAGTGGTATTTCCTTTTAAATAACGGGAAAGGTCATCAACAGAGCTCTAAATATAGCCAACCAACTGTAATTTAAACTGCTTACATGATTTTTCTCCTTGAAAGAACTAACAGGCAAAATAATCTAAAGAAGTAAAACATACATGGTTGCCTTATTAAAAAAGTGCATGTATGTACATATTCAACATACACACACACGAATTCCCTCTTCTTGTGTTTGTTTATTTTTAGCTGTCTCAATAAAATGTTTTTCCTCCCTCTGTTTTACTAAAACATGCCTATCTAGGAAGGAAAACAGATGTAGAATTGGACAACTACGTCTTGTTTGGGTTTTTTCCCTGTCAAGTAGAATTTATGATCATTGTCACACAATAAGAGAATCTAAGTGAAACAGACAATAAGTCAGGAAGCAATTGCCGGGATACTTGAAGACCGTAGCTTTGGAATTCAGGATTTGGTTACTAAAACTTCATTTGATTAAGCCAAATAAGGATACAATATCCTTTCTTACACAAAAGTCCCAGAGTAATTGTAAAAATAAAAGAAGCAGTGTCGTGGTGAGAGAAGAATCACAATAAACTAGTTTGTAAGAATCTTAAAACACCTTTTAAAATTATTCCTTAAATCCAAAACAGGGGAATCATGGTATAAAGTAGCTCGCATACACTTTCCTCCCTCTTCTGATATGTTATTAACAATAAGCAATAATTTAGCTTAATTAATTAGGTTTTCCATGAATCATGTCATTCCAAGTTTTCAATGACACATAATATATTAACTGCTTAGATATTTTTTCCCAAGTTAACCAAGCTTATTAAAACTGAATTGTCCTTAATAAGAAACTTACATATTATTCATGTAACCTAACGAAGGTAAAATATGAAAGTAATTTATGCAAACATTTTTCACTTAATATTTTACCTCTGAACCTGTCCCTATACACATTCTGCATCTTCTCGGGCAATAAAAGAAAATAATTTTTTAAAAAATGAATAATCAGCTTACACAAACCTTTAACAATAGTATTCACAACATACTTCTCTTAGGAAGCTAAGATCTCTCTGCACAGAACCAGAATGATGAAGCTTAAGGGCGAAATATTTACAGTGATTCTCTCAGTCTACCCATGTGAATCTCAGTTTTTAAGTATTAAAAAAAAGAGTAAAACCTTTGACTTTTTTTTCCAACAGAAAAGAAATGTTTCATTTAGTAAAAACAATTGATTTTAAAACTCGCTTCTGAGAACATTCTAAAATGATAGTGAAGAGGCACAGTAACGATTCAAACACCACTTCCAATTCTTGGTACAGTCATGTCGAGCAAATCTTTTACATACTCATTTTGCAATATCTTTCTCCAAATATCTGCCAGTTATTTTAAGAGGTCACTGTACCCATGCACAAACCAGTGCTAAAGTCTGAGAGATACAACCATCAATGAACATTTGCCACCGTAGAGCTTCTATCACTTGAAAAATGTACTTCAAGTGGAGTAAAATGGTGGAGGGAGAGGGAGAGATGGAGAAATGGGAAGAGAGAGAGAGGGAGGGAGGGAGAGAAAGAGAGAGGCTTCTGTCTTTCCTTGAGGAACTGGCCTTTCTTTCTGAAACTCAAAACAGCAACAAGTAGCAGCGGCGGAAAAGTTTTCCTGCAGGCTGCCACATCTCACATTGGTGAGAAGGCGCAGGGAAGAGCTGCAGTGTACAGGGAAACTTCTGCACACTGAGCCCTCAGGAAGAGCCCAGAAGCAACAGCATAGCATCCACCTTTCGGGAAATTCAAACACATTAGTAAGAAACCCTCTTGCCTAGCAGCGCCAGCAGCCCGGACTAATCGGAAGGTGCTCTCTTTCATCTGGGCACGGGAGATGGGCTGACCACCAGGGCTGGGCTGGCCATAGCCCTACCTACCTAGAATAAAGTGCCCATTGTTTCACACTGTACTAATTGAGGGAAAACAGCCCTTACAGTAAGCATAATAATTATCAAAGCCAGCAAGCAAAAAGCAATCAATATGTAAATGAAAGGGCCAGAAGGAAAGAAAGAGAGGAAGAAAAAAAGAGAAAGGAAAAGAAAGAAATGGAAGAAAGGAAGGAAAGAAAGAAAAAAGAAAGGCAATAAATGCCCAGATGAATTAACCCAAGAATGAATTTAATATTCATACTGGAATGCTTCCCTGCAGAAGGTTTGCCCATTCATGTCACGACTATTGCATACAAGAGACCATTGTCCACAAAACAGAAATCAGTAGATTGAAATTTTTCATGTAGCAGTTTTTTGATCTGAAAGGTTTCCTTTCCCAAAACCAGAGCCTTGAATCCCAGCTTTCTGATTAAAGAACGTTACGACTTCTCTCCTCCCAATATTATTTTTAAAGTTCAATCACCGGATTCATCAATGTCCTGAATTTTTATGCTGCTTTTTCTCTTCCCCAAATTTGCAGCTGGACAAATATGAGGATTAAAAAAAAACCCAGCAACAACAAACCCACACACATTTGCCAGAGCAAAGAAAAATAATGAACTGAATATGCATATCCTCATTAACTAAATTTAATTACACTGAGTGGCATAGTAATCAGTGGTTGCTCCAGTTACAGTATTCATTGAAAGGGAGGTGGATTCCAAATTAAGGCGAAGCGTGGGGGACAGTCGCATACTGATGAGGGAACCGCACACAACATGATACAATACACTATCTAAACCATTATTCAGAGAAGCTGCAGAAAGAACTACATTACCCTGTTCTAAGACTAATGCAAGAACAATTAGGCAAGAAGGCTCCAGTCTCCCACTGACTGTCCCACCTCCATACATTTCACACAAGCCAGCCCAGGGCCGACTGTACCATTTGCATTTTTCTTTTTTTCAAGAAGTGAACAAAAACTCACACTGCCTTTTTAAAAAAAAGCAGGTCTATGTCCCTGGCCACAATAGCGGGGAAATCCTATCTCGCACACTGGTGCGCGGAGCCACCCCAGGCTCCCACAACTCCAGCTTGAACTTTCTGCAGGCAGGGAACTTTATAACATGTGCATGGAACAATAAAGCAGGGGGGTGGAAAGTTTGGGGGCGGGTGGGTGGAAAAAAATGGGATCCCATCAAACTTACCATCCACCAGGTCCTGGCTGACATGTCATAACATAGCTGCCATTTTATGGAGCTGTCCGATGTTTTCCCAGCCATTATGCTGTCAGCAATCTTCATCAGATGCAGCTCAATGGAAGATAAGACACCTAATCAAGAAAACATCGGCGGTGGCTTTCTGGACTACATGTAGGCCAATCCTTATCACACTGCATCATGGGAAAAGCTCCTTTATTAGCAGGAGGAACTACTGCAACCTCACAGATAGAAAGACAAGGATCAGTTCTTTTGCTTTTTTTTTTTTTTTTTTTTTTCAGGAGGAACTACTGCAACCTCACAGATAGAAAGACAAGGATCAGTTCTTTTTTTTTTTTTTTTTTTTTTGGTCTAAAGGGATTGGTTGAAAGTAGCAGCGTTCTTTGTGTATCATGTGTACAAGAGTTAAGTATCTTGCAAGTGGGCGGCTAACTGCTTTGCTGGGCTATGCAGACTAAAGTTTATTTGCATTCTTCTCTGTTGTATATTGTTTGACATGGTCCATGGTCCTTGCTGAGCAGATGAAGGGAGGGGAAGGGGGTGGGAGGGAGGGGAGAAGGAGTGGTAATTGCTCAGAATTAATATCTCCCCCAACAAAGACATAACAGTTTCATTGATACAGTCAGAACACGGTTCAGATGTCACTGCACACACGGGTGTGCGGGTGTGTGTGTGTGCGAACACGAACACACACACACACACATACACACACAGTGGAACACACAGGTAGCAGCTGCAGCTGGATTCAGACGAGGTTGCCAAAGGCTACAAACTCCATTCTCATGCTGGACATATGGAAGTGGTTTAACTCTTTGAAATCTCTGTTCAAGAAGAGCCCTGCAGTCTGCAGAGAGAAATCAGCACTGAGAACAGTTTCTCAGTCAAGAGGCGCCAGGCCCAGGGCTCGCTCCCTTCTGAAGTTAGCCTAAAAACACTTCCTTCATCTAGGAAGACCTGATAAACATGAGAAGGGAAGGACAGGGTTTGCCCATAATCCCAACTCCAGACTTCATTCCTCACTTAGTCCTTCTCTGTCCTACTCTTGGAAAGGGATTCATTTATTTTCCCCTCAGCACTGATCATTTTTGCTTCATCCTGGACTTAGAATTAGTTCTTCCAGTCCGCACACACAGAAAGTAGAAACTAACATTTACTAATAAAACCACTTGCTCTGAATAGCTTTTTCTTTTCTAAAGAGTAAAAAAAAAATCCGAATACTTCAGGGAGAATCTTAAGGAGTCATACAATTAGAAATCCAGGCCAAGTAGATGGATTCCTGCCCTCTCTTTTGCTAAAACACAAAAAGGCAAAGATGCCTCCATGCGTGGCGGGCGATCCTGACTTTCAGGGCCCCTACAGCACACCACCCCTCCAAGCCACCTCTCTGAAATCACCTTTTTCTTCAGTGTGCACTGGTAGTATTCCCCGAATGACTTTTAGGCTTAGAATTTACATTTGCTGCAGACAGTTTAAAAGGACAAACTCCTACTTGATTCAGACATAGTGAAGGGAGAAAAAAATTGCTGCGTTACCGGCATTTTCTTTTCTCTGCATGCGGTTTGTGTGAGGCTGCAAAGGCAACTTGTTTCGGCCTGTGAACTTCAAAGAGGAAAAGCGCCTGCTGTGAAGAGCCCGGTCCTTCAGGTATTTGTATATTCACTGAGGAGGCCTGTCAGCCACAGTCTCAGACAGGACAGGAGCTTACGGAGGCCTGCCTCTGGGCTGGCAGCAAAATCACCTGCCCTTCGCAAACCCGGCTGATCCTCTCCCGGCCCCAGACTCTGGCTTCTCCCTCCTCACATTGGATGTGTTTATTCTCAGGAGGGTGGGGGGGAGCAAAGGACAGGAATTCCCCACCCAGGCCTCTGCCTTTGAAGTATCCCGTGACCCCAAAGCTTCCTTTTTTTTCCTTTCTCTTTCCCCACCCGCTTCTTCATGTCTTATTCGTTTGGGGTTTTTCTGTTTGTTTTTTTAAAATTTTGAGCAATGATTGTATCATAAGCCCAGTAATGGTAATCATGGTTTCCCGTTTTAACCTGCTCAGCTAACAGCAGCGCCGCTGAACGCCTCCTGTGTGTCAGGCAGCCCGTGGTGGACACGGGGGCTCCAGAGGTTAATGAGCTACAGCGTGCATCCCGTTCCTCTCAGAGCCCTCTTCACCCAAAGTCGTGACAGGCAGGGCGGAGGGGCAGGGAGGGGCTCAGGCAGGTATTTCCTCGGGCTGCTCGGGCCCAGCAGCTCCTTGGCACCCAGGACCTCACTCCACATGCATTCCAGAGCCCTCACTGGGGCCAGCTGGTGGGGCTGGAGGTGAGGCCAGTGTGGCCTCTCCCCTGCAGGCAGCCCCGGCCAGGGCCCACCTCTCTCAGTTGCCCTGCGTGGAAGGAGGACCCCCCTCTACCTTTTTCTGCTGCGCTGCCTTCAAGGGACTCTTTTGGGGCAGAGCCTGACTTTGGGGTGCTGATATGAGAACACTCCTCAGCCACCAACACTTCACTGCCTGCCTCAGAATCCTTTAAGAATCTTGGCACACGGCACGGCTAACGCACAGGTATCTGCTGAGTGTCCGTCGTCATTGTCACTGTGGGGACACCTCCTCTGATGAGTTGACAACAACAAGTGGGAAATGATGAGAGATGACGGGGAAGCAGAGGCCGGTGGGAGTGAGGCTGCGGCATTTCTCTACGAACGTGTGACCCGTGGGGAACAGAGACACGGGGGTAGAAATAACAAAGTTGTGCGCCTCACTTGCTCGGCTGGGGAGCACCACGGAAAAGGAGACGGGAGATCCCTGGCGGAGCTAGAAAGGGATAAACTCAGCATCTGGGGTCGTATTCACAAGATGCATACCCAGGGGCTGACCACTCACCATGTGTGGTCCTGGAGGGCGTCTTTCACCGACGTGAAACTTCCTAGTGTGCCAGTCTAGTGCACGCACGGAGAGATCAGGCGAAAGGACTCATGGGTAGAAGCCGGCGTGATTGGATTCATTAGCCGAACTAATCTCACCTGACTCAGGTCAAAGGTTAACTAGATGTTAAAAACACCAATTAAGCTCGCAAAGCACTAATGACTAGCGAGGAAGATTTGTGGGGAGATAAGTAGAATGTTCCATCCCACCTGGTTTAAAGCCCTAAAATGCCTCCAATCTCAGTCTTTTCCCCCTCAGATCGCTCTTTCCATCATAGAATCTGTCCATGCCCAGTTCTCTCCCTGACTCCCAGGCTCCCCTCCTCTGTTTCCAGCCATGCTGCCTGTAGTCGCCTCCCCCAGTTTCCACACCTCACTCAGTAGAACAAAAGCTTGGCAAAAGCCAGATATTTAGCCCAAAGCAATCACCAATTATTGATATATTATGTCCTGGGGGTGCTTTGATTACTATCTCACAGGCAGATAACCTCGGGATCACCCCAGCGCTACTATGCACGCCACTGCTTTTGGGGATTCACAGTTTCTCCTCTTTGAGAAGGAGCCTGGGGCGAGGTCAAGGGCTCTGAAGCCACGTGGCCAGGATTCAAATCACAGTGTTGTGACCTACTAGCCGTGTAACCTGAGGCAAGTCAGTTAACATGTTTGCCTCAGTGTTCTCATCTGGAGAATGGAATTTGTAATAAAGAACCTCATAATTGACAGAATTCCATCAATTACTGTTAAGTACAGTGCTTAACATCGTGCCTGGTGAAGTTGACCTATGTGTGTGTTTGTGCCATTATGCTTTATTTACAGATAAGGAAACAGAGGCCCATAATTTGACCCAAAACATATAGTTAATAATTAAGGGGGGATGAGAAAGGAAGAAATAATTCCCTCCCTCCCAAAAAAGAAAGATATTTTAACAACATATAAAAAAAGAGAGCTATAAAGATAATCAGAAAAAAAGAGAAATAAAGAGATACAGAGATAAAAAGAGAGAGGGACAGTCAGAGAATGAGAAGCAAAAATGAAGCCACTCTGGTGTCCCCGTAGCCCCTGAGCCCACTCTGCTCACACTGACCCTCCCCTGGGCCCCTGCTGGCTTCTGGTCCAGCCCCTGCACGGCCCTTAGGCTGTGGGGTTACCTAAGTCCTGTTGGGATCGGTGGATGGGAGGAGTGGTCACTACTCGGGGCTCTTGACCCATGGAAGACTACAAGTTTAGATGCTATTTGAAGAATCATTTTCTTAAACTATTGTGATTTATTTTATTTTTAGGTTTTGGGCCCTGATGTTCAATTCTAATCTCATCTAATGTCGAGTAGGTGAGCCCTGTGCTCAATAAATAGTATCCTTTATAGGGTCGTTATGAGGATTGAATAAGACCGTGTAAAGCTCCATCACAAGCTATAGTTATTTTTAAAATCCGTACAAATTACAGTGTTGTGCTATCTACTCCAGCTCCATTTTCAAGGTTAGGGAACTGACACTTCCTAGAAGTCACATGGACAGTGGAAGAGCTAAAATTCAGCTTCTGCTCCCAGACTGCTTCATCTAGTGCTCCTTCCCCTCTTACCACCAGGAAGAGAGACAGGATGAAGATGTGGTTTGGGGGGTTTGTTAGTTTCTTTTTTGTTTGTTTGATTTTGTTTGCAGGACACTGCACAGGGGATGGACTGGTTAGCAAATATGAGAATGAACAGAGAAACCCAGTGAGAAGGCCTGAGGAAAACTGATGAAGACTTTAATTTCCTAAGCCATATGCTCTAGGAGGGCAAGGATGGTGACGCCTGAGTCTGCACATCCCCATGCCCAGAGGCTGGCACACGAGCACTCAAATACTTGTCAGACGAATGACTGAACGCAAACAGTGGTGATGGGAGTGGAGAGTTATTATTATGGAGAAGAGAAGGGCAGGTCTTTGGTGTGTGGACTGATGGAGAGAGGGGTGTACAATGCCTCCTGGGGTTCAGGCTTGGGAGGCCTAGTGGATTCAAAATGTAAAGGCATGGGAGAATGGCAAGTCCAGCTAATAGTAGGAAGTGAATCTTTTCCACTAAGAAACTGTTTGGAAGAGTCAGACACATTCTCCAATCATCTACCTAGACCTGACAGAAAAAGCCAGGCTCGGGTCAGGAAAGTTCAGTAAGCCTTCCACTGGGACCACGGTCAGCTGAGGGTAACAGAGAAGGGAATCTGTGGCATGTGAGGGGCAATGAGGCAAAGGAGTATTAAATCATTCTGATTCTCCTCTGAGGGAAGGAGTCCCACTTTCCAGCCTCTGTGAAGATTCAGGGAGAGACCTTGACCTTTTTACAAGCTATTTCCCCTTGCCCTCGGGTGCTATCACCATACACTGCAATCCCCTCAGGTCAGACCCCTCCTGATCTGAGCTGGTGGAGAAGAGATGAATCCAAAGGGTGAACCGAGAAAGTTTCCTGCCCCAGGGGCTGCCTCTCCAGTACCTGAGCCCATCAAAACAGCGGCTGTCATCCACAACGCTGCACTTCACCATTCCTTCCTGGTGATGCTGTCAGAAGGGGGTCGGTGGCCCCTGGGCATCTCCTTTGGGAGGAAGCCCGGACTGAGCCGATCCCGTGCCCACCGACTCGGGAGGACCCTGCTCCCCTCCACCTGCTGCCATGGCTTCTGGTCACCTTCCCACTGTGCTGTCCTGACTTGATCTTAATTGGTCTCACCCGTCCCTAATGACTCCCAAAGGAATGCCCTGAGCCCTGTCCAGCAAGCTGGCCAAAAGGTCATTTTTGAAACAAGTGGCAGACTTCTTACCTGTTCATACAAGGAGACTGAGGTTTGAATGGAAACAACTGGTTATTAAAGTTGGAGATATACCAGTAATGACCCACCTGAAGCTTTTCCTGAAGACAGGTGTTTGTTTCCAGAAAAGGATAATGTGACTGAAAACAGGAACCAGCTGAGCTTCCCTTAGAACATGCCTTCTTTTTATAAGTGACTCTGGAATTGAAGTGTGCTCATTCTTACTAACTTTTCTCAAGTAAATTTCCAAAAACAAAATGCCACATTTTCTGAATATAAGTGTTTGAAATATTTTCTCTTTTACATACCTGTTTACCAGAATTTGCAGCAGCTCTGGCCACTGACACGGGAAGATTTTTGACTTAGAGTCTGGTAAGAAAATAAGGTTGCTGTATAGCATGATCCCATTTTTTGATAAACAACTCCAATTGTCTTCATATATGCATTTATGCATATAAAACTGCTAGGATATTGACAGAATTATTAATGGGAGAAACTTGTACTTTACATACTTTTGTACTCAAATTTTATGATGCTCATATGTTACATTTATAAATTAAAACAAAAAGTATGGTGAAGGGGGCATGGGACCTTTCTGTACATTATTTTTGCGACTTCTTGAGAGTGTACAATTATTTCAAAATAAAAAATTGGGAAAAGAAAGTAAGTTAATACACTTCCAGCTAAATGTTTGAACTTCTGACCCCTAGAGCCAGGGATGGATACTCTACAGAGGTCTGTGGTGCTATAAGCGTCCCCTGTCCATGGGATTGTAAGAGTATTTTCCTTCATGCTTTTGAAGGCAGAGAATAAGATAAAGTGGCAAAAATAAACAAATGGGACCTAATGAAACTTAAAAGCTTGAGAACAGCAAAGGAAACCATAAAGAAGACGAAAAGACAACCCTCAGAATGGGAGAAAATATTTGCAAATGAAGCAACTGACAAGGATTAATCTCCAAAATTTACAAGCAGCTCATGCAGCTCAATATCAAAAAAACAAACCCAATCCAAAAATGGGCAGAAGACCTAAGTAGACATTTCTCCAAAGAAGATATACAGATGGCTAACAAACACATGAAAGAATGCTCAACACCACTAATCGTTAGAGAAATGCAAATCAAAACTACAATGAGGTATCACCTCACATCAGTCAGAATGGCCATCATCAAAAATATCTACAAACAATAAATGCTGGAGAGGGTGTGGAGAAAAGGGAACCCTCTTGCACTGTTGGTGGGAATGTAAATTAATACAGCCACTATGGAGAACAGCATGGAAGTTCCTTAAAAAACTAAAAATAGAACTACCATACGACCCAGCAATCCCACCACTGGGCATATATCCTGAGGAAACCATAATTCAGAAAGAGTCATGTACCACAGTGTTCACTGCAGATCTATTTACAATAGCCAGGACATGGAAGCAACCTAAGTGTCCATCGACAGATGAATGGATAAAGATGTGGCACATATATACAATGGAATATTACTCAGCCATAAAAAGAAACAAAATTGAGTTATTTGTAGTGAGGTGGATGGACCTAGAGTCTGTCTTACAGAGTGAAGTAAGTCAGAAAGAGAAAAACAAATATCGTATGCTAACACATATATATGGAATCTTAAAAAAAAAGGTTCTGAAGAACCTAGGGGCAGGACAGGAATAAAGATGCAGACATAGAGAATGGACTTGAGGACACGGAGAGGGGGAAGGGTAAGCTGGAACGAAGTGAGAGAGTGGCATGGACATATATACACTACCAAATGTAAAACAGATAGCTAGTGGGAAGCAGCCGCATAGCACAGGGAGATCAGCTAGGTGCTTTGTGACCGCCTGGAGGGGTGGGATAGGGAGGGTGGGAGGGAGGGAGACGCAAGAGGGAAGAGATATGGGAACATATGTATATGTATAACTGATTCACTTTGTTATAAAGCAGAAGCTAACACACCATTGTGAAGCAATTATACTCCAATAAAGATGTTAAAAAAAACAAAAGGAAAAGAAAGATAAAGCGGCAGTGAAGGCCGAGTAACAATATATTGCCATGTTGCCCCTTTTTAACAAGGCAAATCTTGCCAAAAGATAGGAGAGTTTCACAACTAAGGCTCCTAAGAGCAATCAGGGAGGCAGTACAAGTTCAACATATGAATAATACAGATAAGCATGAAACCCCAAGCCCGGGAGCAGTGAGAGGCGGCCTGGAGTGCCCTCCGGTGTAAAAGTTCTTAGGAGGGAATACAGAGGGCTGCTGATTTCTTAATCACTGTCAAAGCCTCCTACTGCAGGGTTCCTTAAGGGCAGGTTTATGGCTCTGAGGCTGCCATTAAGAGAGAAATCTCCCTGCTGCCCCAACACCTGGCCCCACCACTCCCCTCCTCTACACACTGTACACAAGTAAAGGCTGGTACTAACCAACTAGCCTCCAAAGGCAGTCTGGGGGAGGGTGGTGTATGTTTGGAACTAGAGGAGGGAGGGAAGGATGGACGGCAGAGTTTCACTGTTTCACTTGCTTTTGCCAGTCACCATTTCTCCAGCAAATATTTATTGTTTACCTGCCATGTGCCAGGCACTGTGCTAGGTGCTGGTGAGCAAAACTACGCATGTGCCTTTCCCTGGAGCCGCTAACAGTCTGGGGCTGGGGCGGGGGTCAGGGGGTGACATTAACCACATGTTCACACAACAATTCACACAACACGTCCAGAACAATTTATTGAAAATTGTTGCATTGCTTTTGTATTTTTGACAAACATTTGGTCTTATACTCGTGGATGAATGGCTGGACTTTGTATTTATTTGTTCCATTGCTAGATTTGTCTATCCTTTAACAAAAAATACACATTGTCTTGATTACTATCACTTTTTTTTGTTTGTTTTTTCGTTTGTTTGTTGTGGTACGCGGGCCTCTCACTGCTGTGGCCTCTCCCGTTGCCGAGCACAGGCTCCGGGCGCGCAGGCTCAGCGGCCGTGGCTCACGGGCCCAGCCGCTCTGTGGCATGTGGGATCCTCCCGGACCGGGGCACGAACCCATGTCCCCTGCAGCGGCGGCAGGCGGATTCTCAACCACTGCGCCACCAGGGAAGCCCTGATAAGGATTTTTGTGTCTGTATTCATAAGGTGTATTTTCTGTAATTTTCTTGTAATCATCCTGTCTGGTGTTTTTTTTTTGACTTTTTATTTTATTTTTTTCACACACACACCACACTGTATTTTATTTTTACAAGAGATAAATCAACTGACACCAAGCACTGTAAATGGATGACCACAACAAAAGCAACAATGATTGCAATTACCAAACACGAAACACACTCATACTATGTCATAATATTGACATTCAGTCCAGTAATCCTCCACTGTAACAGCGACTTTACTTTGCAGTGAAAACTGATTTGTATATTTTTTGCCTCTGAGTCCTTGTGGGATTTTTTTTTTTATTCAAACAGAAAGTCACAAAAATTATAATCATCCTCATCAGTTCACTCAGTCCCATGTAATTAATTTTTTTTTCATCTTGATCTTTTGTTAGCACTTTTATGAATTCATCAGTTTTCCATTAGAGTTCTGAAAATGCTTATTCATTCAGTTCAGCAGTATAGTCAGTTACCAGAAACCTGTACTTGTCAGAGTCTTTACCATGAATTCCTTGAAGATGACACCCTTTTATAGTAACATTTTTGCGAAAGCATCGGAGTACACCCAGAACTGTCTGTAAATGCCAAAAGACTTAAAAATGATCACGGTTAAATATTTGATGAAAGTTCATAATAATGCAATTGACAAGGAAATTTAGTTATTTCTGAGATACACATTTTAAAGTAATAACTAGAATTATGACTTATAACATTATACCAGAACATATAAGATTTTTAGAATTTTAGATTTTTACATGAAAGTTCTAAAAACCCTGTCTGTTTTTGATATCCGTGTAATTTCAGCCTCATTACATGAACTGGGAACTGTTTTCTTCCTCTCTATTTTCTGAAAGAGAGTGATGTTATTTCTTCCTTAAATATTCGATAGAATTCACCAGTGAAGCCATCTGAGCCTGGAGTTTTCTTTCTGGAAAAATTTTAAATTTAATTCAATGTCTTTAGCAGCTATAGGCTATTCAGACTTCCTATTTCTTATTGTGTCAATTTTGATAAAATATGTTCTAAAGAAATGTATTCATCTTATCTAAGTTTCCAAATTAATTGGTATAAAATTATTTATAATATTCTCTTATTATTGTTTTCATGTCTGTGGAAAATATATTTCATTCATGAAATTGGTAATTCTTAAAATTATTTACCATATTCTCTTATTACTATTTTCATATCTGTGAAATATATAACAACTCTTCTTTCATTCCTAAAATTGGTAATTATTTTTCTCTCTTTTTTCCTTGATCAGTCTAGCTAAGGTTAACTTAATTGTATTGATCTTTTCAAAGAACCAGCTTTGACTTTGTTTCCTCCTTGCTCATGTTTTCTATTTCATTTATTTCCACTCTTATTTTTAGAATTTTCTTTTTAAAAATTAACTTTGGGTTTAATTTTCTCTCTTCCTAATTACTTAAGGTTGACCACAGATCACTGATTTTATACATGTATTCCTTTCTGATATAATCACTCAAACCTATAAATTACCCTCTAACCACTGCTTTAGCTTCATCCAACAAATTTGATATATTGTCTTTTATTATCATTTATTTCAAAAGATTTTCTAATGTCTCATGATTTTATTTTAGTTCGCAGATTACATTCTAGTATATTTTTAACTTTGCAAATATTTGGATATTTTACAGATAGTGTAATTATGTTGAGTCCTAATTTAATACTGTGTGTGGCCAGAGAACATTTGCTATATATTTTAATTCCTTTAAATTTATTGAGACTTCTTTTATGGCCTAGAGTAGGATACTATTATTCCTTGCTTTTAGAGAGGAGCCTTTAAAAAGTGGTCCTCTGAACCTCTTGCTCATGCCTTCATGTTCCCACTCTTTTCCACATTCTCATCTCTAAGCTTCTCATCCTGTCAAGGGCCAAACTCACACCCTTGTTTTCTTTACGAGCCTCTCTTTCTCTTCCGTAAACTAGACTTTAGAGTTTCTCAAAGACTTGCAATCAGACTGATTCTCTGAAAGATAGCTTCTAGGAATATATTCCAAACCTCTAAGGAAATGGAAATCTGGGGGCAAGTTTATGTTTCTAAAATATCGTGGAAGAATACATGGACTGAGAATAATAATAGTAATAAAATAATAATAATAAAATGTGAAACTCCTTAACATCTTCCCCAGTGATTTGCATCTTGAATGGTCTCTGAAAGAGCATCACGAGGGAAAGGGAGCCTAATATTAATATCTTGAGGGTGTAGATTGTATTCACCACCCCAAATATCTGTTTACAATGTAGTTTAGTGGGTGGTAAGGGGAAGATAATACCATTCCGTCTCTCCAGTGGAAAACAAGTGTGTTCCTGTTCCCATTCAGCATTATTGCCAGATAGCAGTGAAATGTCTGAAAGGGAAAAATCAGAATGGAAGTGCAGTGGAAATTACTACTGTAGTGGAATTACCATCATTGTTATCCAGGTAGCCTCTCATTTCTGGGCACAAGGAAGGCTACACTTCCCAGACTTCTTGCAGCTAGGCAAGACCGCATGACTAGTTCTGGCCAATGGGATATAAGCAGAAGTTATGTGGGCGGGCAGCCTTTCAACGCCTTCTTTCCCTGACTTGGCAACAAATGATATTGCAGGTAGTGAAAAGACTTTGTCAGTGTAAGTTCCTGAATGGCTACTGACTGCCTATGTGGATGGCTTCACTCAAGCCCACTCTCTTTAGATACACAACAAGAAGTAAACTTTATTTTGTTAAGCTATTGTGATTTCAGGATAAAATTGTTGCTGCAGCCCAACCTAGCTCTTTGCTACTCAAAGCATTAGAAATGTAGTCTCAGGCTCTACCCCAGACCTCCTGAATCAGAATGTGCATTTTAAGAAGATCCCCAGATAATTCATGTATTAGTTTTCTGGGACTGCCATACCAAAATACCGCAGAAAAGGTGGCGTAAACCACAGAAATTTATTTCTCACAGTTCTGGAAGCTGGAAGTCCAAGATCAAGATGTCAGAATGGCTGATTTCTCTTGAGGCCTCTCTTCCTGGCTTGCATGGCTGCCTTCTCATTGTGTCCTCACATGACCTTTTCTCTCTGCATGCATTCATGGTGTTATCCTAATCTCCTCTTCTTATAAAGACACTAGCCAGATTGGATTAAGACCCTTCCTAATTGCCTCATTTTAACTTAATTACCTCTTTAAAGGCTCTATCTCCAAATACAGTCACATTCTGAGGTATTTGGGGGTTTAGGGTGTCAACATATGAATTTGGGGGGGTGACGCAATTCAGTCCCTAACAATTCGTGTGTATTAGGAACACTGACCTAATCTAGCCAAAATGTATAGCAAGTCATCCTGAGACTCTAAAATGACTACTGTGGTCTGATTCGTACTTAACGCTAAGATAACTACAAGGCTCCTTCTGACGTTGGGTGTTTTATCATTATTTAGACTCACCTTTCCACCACTGTCTTTGGAACAAGTAATCCTCAGACTGCAACCATATTCTGCTTCTTAGGTTTGATAACAAACCAATGATACATCTACTGAAATGCAGATTTCATTTTGGTGGTATGGTCTTGAAATCACTACATCAATTCAAAAGCTAAAGGATCCTTATTGGATGTTTCCAAAATAAAACAAGAAGGCATGTTATTTTCTTTTGCAGAGATCCAAGCTCTACCCAATGGTAGGCATCACACAAGGGAGTTTTCAAGGGAGTTTACTGACTGTATGTTGAACATTTACACTAGACAGACATCTTCACTACGGTGCCAAAATCTATATACTGAGGTCTAAATTTAGATTTAGAAGGGAATCATGCAAAGCTTAAAAACATATTTTGTCATTCCAAACTCACAGACTCTTGGTGATATAAGAATGCAAGCCAATTATGTTCCAGTGCATGGGTGGGCTTTACAACGTAACCACCAAGTGGCTGTTTAGACTCTGCACGAACAGCTCCAGTGCTAGGAGTCCACTGTCTTCCAAGCTGGCCTTCTCTCTCTCCCAACAGAGCTGACTGTCCTTTATCCATTGTTATCCTTGTGTTCATGTCCACTGTTCCCAGTCATGCCCCTTTGGTCACACAGAAATCTAGTCTTTTCTCATAAAATTGCCTTTCCGATACTTGTACTTTGCTTTATAATATTTCCCAGTTTTCTCTTTTTCAGGCTAACCACATCTATGTGGCTTTGGAAGAAAAAAAACAAAACAAAAACAGGAAATCAAACACTCTTTTAAATCCTAACACCATACTTCATAATAACATGAACAAAACAAAGGGTTCCTTATAAAACTACCATTTTATGACTCTGAGCATTGATTCTGCATTCCCAATTGGCAGGTCATTTGGCATTATTTTAAAATTTCACAAACCGCAAGTCCAGAGTGACATTAAATGCAGAGAACTGACACCAGGGAGCACAGCACAATGGTCTAGAGCTGTGCTATCCAATATGTTAGCCACAATCTACACATCTGAATAGTCAGGCAGACCTTGGCTTTAACTCCAATTCTGCCACTTGGAAATATTACTTAACCTCTCAGAGTCTCCACTTTTTCCTCTGTAAAATGGGAGTAATAATAAAACTCAATTACAGAACTTGCTTTACATTACCTGTTCTTGACCTCATATGATAATGTGAATAAAGTGTTTAATAAAGTAAATACATATTCCTTATCAGAAGCTGAGGGAACAAGTAACAGGACTAATGGAAAACATAAAGTTAGAGACAGTCCATTCAAAACCTATGCAATTTTATAACCAGAGCACCAAGAAAAAGGTGATCCATGTAGCTGGAGAAATAAATTGGACTGCCCAGTAGGCAGGTCAGTATGGCTGGGGGCTGTCATCTTAGATATAAAAAATATACAAAAGTAATAGAGTGGAAATGCTGGAAATTAGAGCAAGGCTGAAAAGAGATGAAACAATGCAATCAGAAGTGGAGGTGTGAGCCATGGGCTGCCATGAAGGTGGGCATGGGAAGAGTACAACCTGCTATGAACTGGAGGCCACACAAACCTGGGGTGGGAGCCCAGGGGTAAGTCTCTATCTTGAATACTTAAAACTACAAATGAGGGCTTCCCTGGTGGCGCAGTGGTTGAGAGTCCGCCTGCCGACACAGGGGACACGGGTTCGTGCCCCGGTCCAGGAAGATCCCACATGCCGCGGAGTGGCTGGGCCCGTGAGCCATGGCTGCTGAGCCTGTGCTCCGCAACGGGAGAGGCCACAACGGTGAGAGGCCCGCGTATCGCAAATAAAATAAAATAAAATGAAATGTTTAGTTTAAACATTATTTTAGTATCACTGCTATCTGCTCCTTCAATATATTTGGACTTAAAGATAATAAGTTATAAAGAAAAACAGCCAGAAAAATGCATAACTCAATAAGATATGGATTTCCAGTAGAAAATAGAAAGTTAGGCACAGAATTTAGAGAGCACATTTAAGGGAAATGTGCTTTAGTCTGATTTTATATAGCTTGAGGAATTTATTTCCATACTTACCGCATGGTTTTAAAGTATACCCCAAATAGATAAATCTTTGGTTACTCCAGGAAAGTGGTTCAACTGTAATTATGGATTAACACATACCCACAGTTAATAGTTGTTACAGTTTAGCATGAGTGCAGCCATTTACACTGATGATAGATGAAGCATTCCTTTTTTCCTTCCCCCCAGGCACAGTGAATGACTCCCAGTGCAGGATTACCTTCCACTAAGCAGATTTCATAGCTCCAAGCCTCAAATCATTTGTAACCATTAGGGGAAATGTGAAGCTGAACCAATTAAAAAAATAAAAACTATCCTAAATCTCACAAAACCACATAATTACACTGCATCACTTAGCATTTTGATTGTTTGAAAAACCTGATACAAAGACTCAGAAACTGCCCCAAAATGCATCATAAACATGGTGCCTTTACTTATGTAAACTCTAGGCAAAGATAGATGCAGAGAGAGGGAGATAAGTAGAAATGAAGAGACAAATACTGTTGCTATTTTCCCATTATAAGTCCATTAATTATTATTTTTGCATTCATTGGTGTTTTACATTTTTAATAGCAAATTGTCATTTTACTTGTAAAAATACCCAGCAGTATTGCCACACTATTCTTTTCAGAGTGTCTATTTGTAGTGAAAATACACAGACCACTGGTAGAGATCAGATGATGAAGTTTGACACTAGATTCTCCTTTGACCTAAGATATATCACTTAGTCATTTTTGGTATTCAATATTTCCATCAGTAGAAAGGGGCTGTCTGCCTACCTCAAGATTAGTCACAATTTAATAAAGGAAATTCAGCTTGTTAGTCAAAGCCAAAGTATAAATACTAAGCAGGTATTAGGGAGAGCTTGTGGTGCAACGTATTATCTCTGCATTCCTTTTCGATGTTAAGCCTGAACGCATTTTCCCTATCGACTAACTCTGCCATCTCCCACCTCCCCATCAGTGCCATCCCCATGCACTTGGCAGCATTAGTCCTGTCCTCAGTCTTCTCAGGTTACTTTGCTTACTGAGAAGACAAAAGTCTGTCTGTAGCCAAGTGCTCTCAGGTTTCATCCACAAACACAGATCCAGCATGGGAACCTAAGATAGAAAGGTGCTGTGACAGAAGCAAAGAATAAAATTATAATGAATGTTTCATGGAGGCCAACAACCGCAGGGAGGAAAGCAGAAAAAGAGACATGAAAGGGGAGCCCCTGTGGTGACCTAAATGGGAAGGAAATCCAAAAAAGAGGGGATATGTGTATACGTATAGCTGATTCACTTTGCTGTACGGTAGAAACTAACACAACATTGTAAAGCAACTATACTCCAAAAAAAAATTAACCGAAAAAAAAGGGGAGCCCAGGAGTAGGGATGCAAAAGACACAAAGCAGAGGTGAGGCAAGAAAAGAAATGAGCACGGTATTGGGGACTAGGGCATAGACAGAGACAATGGCTTTTTTAAAAAGTTAATTAAAATATTACCTGTAGAAATCAAACTACATTCACTATCTCTTCTACATAAAACAAAACTCTCCTTATTATTTCTTTTCCAAGTAGACAAATGAGACAATAGAGATACCCAAAGAATTAATATTAAACCTTTTTAAAATCATCAGAAACAAAACACTAAAAATAATCTAATGTTCACATTAAAGTATAACCTGCCAGACAAATTCATAGCTTGTTTACTTAGGTTTTGAGATTTTACACAAAAAGAGATATTTTACATGTCTTATAATATTCTTTTCAACTTAACAAGCACATCAAGAATAGCTTCCCATGTCGGTAAACATATATCAATGCCATTATTCTTGATGATCATCTCACTTTTTCAATGCATGAATGAATTAGATTTCATTTAACCAGTCACCTGTTGGACATGCAAGTGGACTGGTTTTTGGCAAAAGTGCCTTATCAATTAGCTTTCAGTGGGTAACAAAACCACCCCAAAACTTCACAGCTTAAAATAACAACTGTTTGGGGAGGGTCCTTAATTAAACTCAAAAGCTTTTGCACAGCAAAGTAAACCACAGACAAAACGAAAAGACAACCCACAGAACGGGAGAAAATATTTGCAAAACGATGCAACTGACAAGGGATTAGTCTCCAAAATTTACAAACAGCTCATGTGGCTCAATATCAAAAATACAAACAGCGCAATCAAAAAATGGGCAGAAGACCTAAACAGACATTTCTCCAAAGAAGACATACAGATGGGCAAGAGGCACATGAAAAGATGCTCAACATTGTTAATTATTAGAGAAATGCAAATCAAAACTACAATGAGATATCGCCTCACACCAGTCAGAATGGCCATCATCAAAAAATCTACAAACAATAAATGCTGGAGAGGGTGTGGAGAAAAGGGAACCCTCCTACACTGTTGGTGGGAATGTAAATTGGTACAGTCACTATGGAGAACAGTACGGAGGCTCCTTAAAAAACTAAAAATAGAGTTGCTATATCATCCAACAGTCCCACTCCTGGACACATATCTGGAGAAAAACATGGTTCAAAAGGATACATGCACCCCAATGTTCACTGCAGTGCTATTTACAATAGCCAGGACATGGAAGCAACCTAAATGTCCATCAACAGAGGAGTGGATAAAGAAGATGTGGTACATATATACAATGGAATATTACTCAGCTATTAAAAAGAATGAAATAATGCCATTTGCAGCAACATGGATAGACGTGGAGATTATCATACTAAGTGAAGTTAGTCAGAGAAAGACAAATATCTTATGATATCACTTACATGCAGAATCTTAAAAAAAAAGATACGAATGAACTTATTTACAAAATGGAAACAGACTCACAGACTTAGAGAAGGAGCTTATAGTTAGCTGGGGGGAACGGGGAGGAGAGATAGATTGGGAATTTGGAACTGACATGTACCCACTGCTATATTTAAAATAGATAACCAACAAGGCCCTACTGTATGGCACAGAGAACTCTGCTAACTATTCTGTAATAACCTAAATGGGAAAAGAATTTGAAAAAGAATAGATACATGTACAGGTATAACTGAATCACTTTGCTGAATCACTTTGCTGAAACTAACACAACATTATTAATCAATATGCTCCAATATAAGATAAAATTTTAAAAAAATATTAAAAAAATAAGTAACCACCATTTTTTTTTAAGCTCACAATTCTTTGAGGAAACCGCAAGAGTTGGCACAGCTGACACAATTGGGGCCTCTCTCCACACAGCTTCTCTTCCTCTGGTGGGCTGACCTGGGCTCCTTCACATGTGTTAAGTTCAGGTGAAATCACACAGGTCTCCTGGGCCCAATGGAGAAAGCGGCTGAGCAGGAAGAGAAAGCCCAGCAAGGTGGGCAGTGCTTGGCCTCAGGACTGAGGCCAGAAGAACAAAATGGAAGCTTAGCTTAGTGGAGTTCAAGTCTCAGGGAAGGCGGAAACTGTATACACCCCACTTCCAGTTGCCTAGTGTGACAGTTAACATATAATGATTAAAAACTGTGTGCAGTTGAGTAAACAGTATATGTGGTAGGGCCTTACCGGGTGGAGGTCTGAGGAAGAATCTGGAAGGGCTATGTTAAAAGCCCCAACAGCTGGGATTCCAAGGCCCCAGAACAGGGTCTGGTACCCAGGGAGCCCTAAGCAAATATCCATCACATGAACACCTAATAGGTGAGGCTGACAGGTGAGGAAGTGGCCCAAGATACTGTGTGTCTTGATTTTGATAAACAGTAGATGAGGTCTGTGAGTATATCCTGTGGACAAGGGCACTGCACAGTGTGGGTGGTAGTTCCATTATGTGTATTTTTACCTGATTGACCAAATGTACCCTAACTGTGGATTAATATCAATAGTTCAAGGTATATGTCAGAGGGCTCTGTCTTTGGTTTGGTCTGGTTTACTATTTTCACAATTTGAAATTTTGTTTCTCCAAAGTAACTCCTTTTATAAAGAAAGTTTTGACGGACCTCAGTGTTTGACTTAAATTATTTTATTATAGTATTACTTAAATATAGGCACAAATAAGATTAAATGTTGCTGATGACTTTTATATAACTCCAAAGCTAAACGTTAAAAATAAAATGCAAACCCCGTGAAAGTCAAGTGAACAGCATTAATGTGACAGGTGATGTTCTCTGGCTGACATGAAATCACTGGCTTACCTCAAGTGGTCCTGACGGCGACAGGCAGGTGCTTTTGAGCTCCACATGGCAATCCTGGAAGGGGCTGGGGATGTCTGTGAGTCATCCTTCTGCAGCCTGATACAGTGTCACTGGCCTCAGCTCAGCACACATGCATCATTTACATGTCCAGATGTCTAGTTTTCTTTTCTCAACAGCCTGGACCACTTGTTACAAGCACAGTCTTAAACACTAAAGCAAATCCATGCACCAAAGTACCATGTTGATCTCAAGACAACTAGAGCCTTTCATTTTTTATATGGTCATTGAAAGGAAAGAGAAAATATAAGATTCCTGTAGAGAACTCATTCAACTCATTCAACCAAGAATGGCTGGACTTCCCTGGTAGTGCAGTGGTTAGGAATCCACCTGCCAATGCAGGGGACACGGGTTCGATCTCTGGTCTGGGAAGATCCCACATGCTGCAGAGCAACTAAGCCCGTGCGCCACAACTACTGAGCCTGCGCTCTAGAGCCTGTTAGCCACAACTACTGAGGCCATGGGCCACAACTACTGAAGCCCGTGAGCCTAGAGCCTGTGCTCTGCAACAAGGGAAGCCACCACAATGAGAAGCCCGCGCACCACAACAAAGAGTAGCCCCCACTCGCTGCGACTAGAGAAAGCCCGCGTGCAGCAGTGAAGACCCAACACAGCCAAAAACAAATAAATTAAAATTTAAAAAATTTTTAAAAAAGAATGGCTGAGCACTGACTAGGCACCAGGCATTTGCTGGATGCTGTAGGTACAGTGATGAACTACACAGAGCATGCTCCTGCCCACAGGATGAACTGAACTAGGGATACTAGGATTTGCAGGTGACACCGGATTGGGACAGAGAAGCAACACGTGAAAACAGGACCTGGATTATAAAGAATCATTATATTTTTTCTCATTATAATACTTTAAAATTCCTAAATCAACTGCATGTTTATTGTTTAAAAACTTGCAAGTGATACAGAAGTCTACAAACTAATAACTGAAAGCTACCCCGTCTCAATACCCTCTAGTCCCACTCCTCAGGAGTCACAACTGTGCTGACTTGAATCTTCCAAACTTTTCCATGAGATCAGAAAGCTCTGAATAAGTTCATTCTCTGAGCAGAATTTCTTTAGTCTCTTGCCTTCTTCTCCCCTCGATGGCACTTTCTAAAAGGTGTCCTTCTTATGTGAGAGAACCTTCCTAGACTGAAGTTACAAGGAATCACAGAGACTGGGCAAAGCTCTTCAATTTTGTAGCATCATTACCTTGGTCTCAGTTTTGTGAAAAGGATTAAAAGTACTGCATGCAAAACACCTGGTATATAGTAGGCAATAAATAGTGATTGCTATGATTACATTTTAAAATATTGGTTGTTCTTAAAATGCACTGGCTCTTCCAAGCGTAGTGTTCTGTGTCTTGATTATGCAGTGATGGCAGTTCTTTTTCCGACAACCCTGGAAAAAGAAAAGTGTCCTTTAATATGGCTGCCCATCAGGGATTATAGCTTTCCATAATCTGTGGAACGTCACTTCTCAGTTGTGCTTGCATTTAATATAATATCCCCTTGTTCTCACGGAGGAGATGCTAGAGGAAGGTGGAGGTTTGGTCATTTGAATTGAGATAGGTGTTAGTGTCAGGACCATATTTCTTTTCCAATTCTAAAATCTAATTTCCTCAGAACTGTGTTTAACAGTTCTACGTTTACAGCTCGAGTTCCTGGCATCCCATCCGCTCACATCACTTAGGTAATGCTTGGAAAGTACTTCGAAGGAAATGGGCCCAGAAGTGCTAAGTAGAATTACACGATATGAGTCGACAGTTGGGAGCCACAGTGAATAGATAAAATCTCCTGTCTGCACTACATTTCATTTTCTCTGGTAGATTTTATGGAACCCTCATGTGTTACACTGGAAATAAAGCAGGAAGTCACATTTTTATGAAAAATCTGTGTGTTGAATATTGAACAAAATAACAAAGTAGTGAAATGGATTACTTGCACTCAGTCGCCAGTCGGGCTTAATAATAATAGTCAGAAATTAAGGGTCAGTCACTTTCCATTCTGTAATACTTTTAATAAATAACAAAAAATAAAGATAGGAGAAGGATCAAGGAGGGGGAACAGCTTTGGAAATTTTTCTTATTCAGGGAAAGTGGTTCTGGAGAATTTGAAAGGTTCTTTGTCCATGGAGAACGTTTACTTAAGAATATTCACCCATACATTCATTTGCACGTTAATTAAGTCAACCTTTACTACATACCTTCAGAGAACCAAGTGCTGGGCTAGATACTGGTGTAGAAGGCATGCTCTCCTGGTGGCCAGATAAAGTGTGTCCCTGCAGAACACAGAGAAGGGAATCCTCTGGGAGGTTCATAGAAAGTGTCCCTGGATGAGGTGACATCTAAACCTTCACAAGGGTGAGTAAGTGTTTTCCAGGTGGAGATGGAGAGGAAGGGATCCCATGGTGGTGGAACAGCAATAACAGAAGCCCAGAGGTACAAAACACAAGGAAGGGTGAGGGAATGACAAGGTATAATGAACTGGAACACATCGTGTTGTGCATCTATGTTCCACGGAAGAGCCATGTGGCTCCTCAGAGCATCCTGTGCAGCTCCACAGGGAAGAAACCACCACTGCCCACTGTTCCTGCTCTGGGACTGCTCTCTGTACTTGCAAGATGAAATGTACATAATTTGGAGACACTTGTTCATTATCTTCTGTAGAGCTATTGTCATCATCCCATTATATGTTGATGGAGAAATCTATGGTTTATGAGGGCTTTCCAGCTATGTGTAAGTTTGTGTAAGTTACACAAACCAGTAACAGAGTAAACTCTAGGCCATACAGCCCAAAGAGACATGTAATACCTTGACATAGGAAATAAACTGATGACTTATTAAAATAAAATAAGTGGGTATTTACTAATAATAATAAATAAAGAGGAAAAGTGTTTTCTCTTCTCTCCAATGCCAGAGTGATATATGTATTTTGCTTCTGAGTGTCTCCCCCTAACCTCATCTCTATTCCCCCCAAATTGGAAAATCAGATGAGGAGACAGAGGGGCTCAGGAAGCTGAAATTGAAGAATATAAATAAAACAGATGGACTACTTGACATGTGTGAATATATTGAGGGACTATTTTAACTTCTGGCAATGAGCTTAGAGCTAAATCATTGATTGGTGCATAGAAAAGTAAACAATTTAAAAAATCATGGCAATTATTAACTCCAGGGAAAATAAAAAGTTGTTCTATAAAAGAAATGTAGTCATAATATATACCATGGCTTAGTTGTGAGAAAATATTCACCTAGTTATATTAATGTAAAGACAATATGTATCTATCAAATTTATGATATAGTGAGAGGATATGGAAGGGAAAGTTTATGTGCATGAATTGGGAATGCAGGAGAGGGTATAATAAAGGTAACAGTGTTAAATCTGAAAAATCAAAACAGGGCACTTGATCATGCTATTTAGAAGTACTGAGGTAAACACATAAAAAACAGCTAAAAGTTGAAAATGGCGGCTCATATACAAATGGTCAATAAGCACATGAAAAGCTCAATATCACTAATCATTAGGAAAATGTAAATCAAACCCACAATGAAATACCACCTCCCACCCATTAGGATGCTTCCATCGAAAGTAAAGAAAAATCACAAGTCTTGGCAAGGATGTGGAAAAATTGGAAAACTTGTGCACTGTTGGTGGGGATATAAAATGGTATAGCCCTGTGGAAAACAGTATAGCAGTTCCTCAAAAAATCAAACACAGAATTAATGTATGATACAGCAATCCCACTTCTGGGTAAATACCCAACAGGATCAGAATCAGAAACTTAAAGAGATATTTGTACACCCTTGTTTATGGCACCATTATTCACAATAGCCAAAAGGTGGAAGCAATTCAAATGTCCATCGACAGATGAATGGATAAACAAAATGTGGTATATTCACAGAGTGGAATATTATTCAGCCTTAAAAAGGAAGGAAAGTCTGACACATGCTACAACATGGTTGAATTATGCTAAGTGAAATAAGCCAGGTACAAAAAGACAAATACTGTATGACTCCACTTATGTGAGGTACTAGGGTAGGGTCAAATTCATAGAAACAGAAAGAATGGTGGTTACCAGGGATGGGGGGAAGGGGAAGGGGGAATTGTTGTTCAATGGGTATAGAGTTTCAGTTTTGCAAGATGAAGAGCTCTGAAGACTGTACAACAATGTGAATGTACTTAACACTACTGAACTGTACACTTAGAAATGGATAAGATGATTTTATGTTACGTATATTTTACCACAGTTAAAAAAAATATTCCTGAAACAGAGAGGTGAATAGCCAAACTTGTCTCTCGGGCCATACTTTGTCAACCCCTAGTCTGAGATTGGAGGTAATGGCATCAAAGAGTAGACAGAAAATTTTTTTGCCTTAAGAGCTGGTGAATGCTGTGGAGGCAAGCCATTTCCGGGGCCTCTCTGCATCTCTGGGATTTAGTCTTGGGACGGTAAGTCACAGATGCTCAGCACACGTTCCCTGAATGGAACTGCAGCTCCTCGACGGCGACTCCTAGAGAGGGTTGAGTCTGGAGTGGATCAAACAGGGAAGGCAAGGAGTAAGAAACAACATTTACGCTGGAGGAAAACTGGTTTCGGTAACACCAAGGCTCTCCCTCAAAAGTAAAAGTTCCAATCACCTACATTAAAAGTATCCTATGTTCAGGAACCCTGTAATTAGCCTCTGGAAAGTCCTCGTGTGTATCTCCTCCACAGAGCTGCTTTGTTTTCAGTGTTGACTGTTTTTAAGGTATACTTAAGACCACGTCAGAAGATCTTTGGAGAGGGTTTCCAAGTGTCCTGCTGTACTGTAAATGTAAGGTGTCTAGGTTTAAAATAAGAGAACAATATCACCCGTGACCTGAAGACCCACACTATATGCATCCTCTTGGGGCCACATTACCTGAAGTGGGGGTTGTTGAGGAGAGGGGGTGGCTCGGTTTTCTAATGCACAAACCCTGGCAGCTGTCACCCTCAGTGAGTGACAGCACTTATGTCCTTCCACTCATGCCCACGCTTCCATATTCTCTCTGAACTACCTAACTGCACAGTACTTTTACCAAACTCATTTCTTTAAAGGACACCGCCCCTGAAGTTTGGAAAAGATTTTACTAAGAAATGGAGATGATGCAGAATCACGGAAGAATGTGTTTATGGTCCCAAGTCCTGTAGCTCCTGATTTGAGTTAGCTTATTCCTACAGCACCAATGCATCCTGTCCCCCTCTTTGCCGCTGTGCCCCGTGTGGTGTCTGATTCACACTGCGGTCCTGGCACCCAGCCTGGCATGGAGATACCCCTGGGTTTGTCCTAGGAAGGGGTGTTTTTTCTGGTCTCAGTTAAGCTCCTTGTGTGTCGGTCCTTCTGGGGACCAACTGGCTATTGGCTGGGGGGACTGAGAAGACTGGGTCGCATGTCACTCATTCTCCAGAAGGCTAGCTGAGCTCATGGCATGTGGGCATGTTCCAAAATGGTGAGTAGAAGATGCCTACTACATCTGACTACATCAGAGTAGATGCCTACTACTCTGACTTGTGGCCTAGTCAGAGCTGTACATTGTCCCTCTGCCACATTCTATTGACCAGAGCCATCACCAGGCCAGCCCAGATTCCAGGGGCTGAGGAAAAGACTCTTCCTCTTCATGGAGGAAGCTTCAAAGTCACGTTGCAAGAACCGTGCATCAAGGGGGGAAAATAATTTGGTCCACTTTTACAACCTATCATGGGAGCCATCTACTCCCTTATTTACCCCCTGTCCATTATACTCTATACTCCAGCCAAACTCTAATCCTCACTTCCCAAACATGATGCCAGATACTTTCAAACATACAAGTTTCTGGACTTGCTAATGTATCTGCTCGATTGCCTACCTTTCTACTAGGCTTTAGGCTTTTTGAGGTCAGAGCTAAATCTTAATTTAACGCTGGGCATTCAGAAGACATTCATTCCCAACATGCAGAGAGGTGGGGAGTGGAGATTAAATTACAGCCACTTCATAAGGCAAAAATTTTCTCCCTTTATTTATTTTTAATTCATTTATAATTAGTCTTGTTGCTAAAAAGAATCTAAGTTGACTTGTAAAAACATATCCAGTCAGAAGTAAGTGAAGAAATCAGGGCAGATGGGAAGCCTGTGTTTAAAAAGTCACACCAAAATATTATTTAAAACAAAAGAAAGAAGGGTGGGGGAGAGAGGGATGAGAAGCACAAACAGGACAGAAGGAAGGAAGGGCATTTAAGTCACTCCAATGGCCAAAAGCATTTGCCCCATGCTTGCGTTTCATCCCCAGCCCTACCATCCACTTAGGAAATCTCACAGCCAGCTCTTCACTCAGTCTGTCCTCCCCGCTCACCAGTTCCTTCCCTTAGCCGATGGCCGATGCCAACTCATCCTGTAAGACCAGGCCACTCAAAGTGTGGTCCGTGGATGTGTGCCAGTCTAGGAACAGTTTTCTGTTTGTTTTTTAAACCAGTGAATTGAGGTAAGTCTGCAAGTTGAAAGATAGCATTTAGAAATGTTTTGTAGTAATATGTTACAGTAATTTCATATCTTTGTACTCTAATCACAAAGCTGGGCTTGAGATTTTTTTATTTATTTTGCTTTCCTAGTCAATCATTTTTATTGTGTTTGCATGGCAGACTGAAAATTAAAAAGAGAAAAGGATTAGCCCTTTAGTACAGATAGTTTGAAAAGCTACATTAAGACTCCTTTCCAATATCACCTCCTCCAGGAAACCTCACCATTTTCTCCCAGGTGGGGTGGGTGCTTTTCCTCCCTACTTCCACATAGCCAAGCTGACCTTGTGCAGTTGTTTTAATTACCTGTTTATAACTGTTTCCTCCAATAAACTGTGAGCTTCTTCAAGGGCAAGCACTATATCACTGTATCTTAGTTATCTTTGCATGCCCCACACTGAGGACAATGCATGACCCACAGTAGATGTTTAATAAATGTTTGCTGAATATAAGAAACTGAACAGTCTCACTTGGGAATATACAGCCAACATGGGATCCAGTGGTACCTGCTTATCTAAGTTTCCATTATTAATCAAATCACCTTCTGATTGACAATCATTCTTTAAAATATGCTTAACCATTAGATACAGTTATTGGCAAATAATCATACTGTTATCCTGGGAGCCTTTCTGACAAGTTTCTTTAGCATAAAGTTGTAAATACTTTCTCTGTATTTCATGTTGTGTTGATTTCACAGCTTAACCCTCTGAGGTAATTTTCCTCATTTTTGAGTTCAAATGAACACTTCACTTTTGCTCTACTGCACTGCCCACATGGGAATATGAAACCATTTCCTAGTACTGCTATGAGGAATATAGCATATAATATATGCATATAGTAGTACTATACATAGCATATATTTGGCTTAAAGTAAATATTTCTCTCAAGGGATGGCAAATTTTCGGCATATAACTTCTCCCCCGTATCTGAGGCAAACACTGCTAAACAACCAATCACACTTTACTACTGACGTAAAACAGACCCCAGGTTCCTATTCAACAACCGCCAACTGATGAGAATATTTGTCACCCTCAGTACATATCATGCAACCCACGTCGTGATTCTAGGCTAATCCTGAAGCGAGTGAGGATCCCAGTTCTGACCTTGTTTTTAGCAAGCGTAAGATAACGCGTCTAGACAGCAGGCATTAGATGGTATAGAAAAGTGAGAACATAGTTCTCTCCAGATTTCCTGAAGATAAAAGAACTATCACACTATTGAAGGAGAGGCAAGTAGGCCTTCTGGATGATTACGCAGTCTCTTTGTTTTTAAGGAACCAGAAGAAATGTAAGCAGGCTACTGCTGGGTTAAGACCTAACCAACCAGTGCATTTCCCTCAAGAGAGATGAGTTGGTAAATACCAGTCTCCCACTAACTTTACTTGACAAGGTAGGAAATCTTTGTGTCAGTCCTTAAGATGAGGCATGGAGAGTGAATGGATGCTTCAGACATAAAATTAAATGCAAAATAGTATAAAACTCTATTAGACTGTTGAGTACAATTATGTAATAAATAAGCATAGCAAAAAAGACTAGATGGGAATACACCAATTTAAAGATTGTAGTCTCTCTTAGAATGTAGTTATGGGTAATTTTTTCTTGTGTTTTGGATCTTCTATAATGTAGTTTTATTAAAAAAAACATTAAAAATGAATAAAGTAACTGTTTCACATTCTACAATTTTCTAAATAAAAGAACACTTAAGAATAGGGCAAACCCTGGTCTCAAGTTGTAACGGCCTGAAGTAGGAAGGTTGCGTAAGTAAGCGATGAGCACTTTGTTGGTCTCCTGATTCTTGGTTATGTGCAGGATGAGAGAAGACAAACTCATCTAAAGGCAGCCATATGTAAAAATGATAAAAAAACTGAGACTTCCATACGCCCCAAGAAGGATAGGTCTTGATACCTCAAGGAGAGAACTGAGGATTGATTCACTAACTGTGCTATTTTAGCTTGTGTGTGTGTGTGTGTGTGTGTGTGTGTGTGTGTGTGTGTGTGTGTGTGTGTGTGTTTCGAAGTCAGAGGTAAGTCTGGACCATGTGGAATCAGTCCCTTCTTTGCATAACCTGGTTTTATTCCAGAGCACAAGACAGAGTTACCACATCCACACAGCTTATGAACTGGAAGTTTGTGTATCTTCTTCAAATACTCCAGTGTCGACTGGGTGTTTTTTGAAAGGGCCTGTTTTAATCTGACCATCACTGTAACATGTTACAGAGACAGCAGCTTGCAAAAAACATAAATAAATAAAGGAAAACAAAAGAATGTTGTCCTTTTGTTGTAATGTGTTGGAAGAGATGAGATGAATGCTTTGAAATGAAGCATTTAATATGAGAACACTGAATACTGTGTTGCTATGAGGAAGCCGTCTTGTTTATCTACAAGATAAGGGCCATGTGTAGCCAGGTGCATTACGAGCTGTTTGCAGAAACTTGGAGTCTGGGCTGGAAATGACTTGAGTATTTTTTTCCCCCAGAAGCTATAGTTTTCTCTCCTCTAATATTAGGGGAATGTGGTATAAAATCCAAAGTTGTGATCTTTTCTTAAGCTGCAAGTTCATTGCCATCCTGCGGTACTATAGTTTTCATCCATCCTCTTTAGCATAATTGCCTTAGAAGTCTCCCTCATGTTGATTCCTAACACTTAAACATTTTTTTCTCCAAATCACCTGAAACCTAGACCAATTTACCACACACCCATGTCCTCTAGGGTGCAACTGTCAGGGACTCTGTAGCACGTGCAAGAGGCTGAAGTAACAGTGCACAGACTGAAAGGCCATGCTGGGCACTCACTGTACCCATGGGAACCTCCCATTAGCTCTTGCACCAGCCCCAAGGTAATGCCCAGTCCCTGTGAAATTCCCAGAATTCAGACACTAACTGTAGATACTGTAAGATGGGCTGCTAGGAAGGGCTACTGCCATGTGAATCTCCTTCTCCTTGACTGTCTTTTCATCTTTTCAGCTTGATAGTCATGAGTGCTTTTCTCTTGTTTTTTTTTTTTTTTAGGGGGTGGGGAGCTGTATGGGAAAAGGTACTCATTTCTATATTGCTGTTGCTGCTACTAAGAGGTAAAGTTGAGGGTAACTGCCAACAGCTTCCCCGTTCTCTTCTTTCTGTTCACTCGATCTGTCTGGACCAATGCACGAGGAAAAAAGGCAGACAGAGTGGCTCTGCAAAGTTGCACTGTTTTAAAACTGATAAAGAATGTGTTTCCCACAGCTTAGCAGAAAATTTTATTAAAGTGCCTGAGCAATTAAACAAATTGTATTTGCAAACATCTGCTGTCCAGTACTGTTGCCTGTGTTCAAACAGAGCCTCACAGTGTCTTTGGCAAACCAGGGTGAGAAAAGCTGGGTGCCATTTGCTAAATGAACTCTTCCAGATTACAGATCTGTGGCCTGAGGGAATTCTTTCAAATACACATGGCAAAATTAATTGCCAGAGAGGTAGTTATTCCCTAAAAAAAAAAAACCCAAAAAAACCCCTGGGACTTAGAGTGAAGTTGGCAGTAAGTCAATGAGTGCTTTGTTAACCTCTGCTAAACCATATTTATATTTACATCTGAGTCACAGAATCCTAAAGCTAAAAAGGGGAAAATGAGACTTCTGGTTGAGAATGGCTTCTAACAGTACCAGTGCTCCCCCTGCAATTTCTCCAATCGATACCTATAAAGATAAACCCAAAAATAGAAACTCTCAGTAGCATCACAAAGACTGCCAGCCCAATGCCCAATATGGGGAAAATGGTTAAATATGGTTAAATGGTTAAATATGGTTAAATGGTTAAATATGGTTAAAAATGGTTAAATATGGTTAAATGGTTAAATATGGTTAAAAATGGTTAAATATGGGGAAAATGCAGATTCAAGTTCTGAATTTTGAATCTACTATTTAATAGTTGAGTAACCTTAATTTTCTCACCTGCAGAGCAGAAATAATGGGGACAATCTCATAGGCTTGTTCTGAGGATTAGAGAAGATATGCCTGTAAAGCCCTCAGCGCCCTGCATTGGCACCAAGTAAATACTTAGCAAATGTTAACAGGAGTAGCATAGTTTCATGGTTATTAACGTTGTCATTGTAAAACAGGATTTCCTCCATTGTCCTGGAATTGTAGCAAATGCAGAAGTAATGGCACAGAATGTTCTACGTTTACTGTGAGGTGCTCGGTTCAGTCCTCCCCACCCCTGGCCCCAACCCCCCTCCACTACTAATAGGAAGGAAGAACTGGCAGAGAAGTGTGACCTCTGGGTGAATATTCAGAAAAAGTGTCTATAATAACCTCCCCTTCCCCATGGGGGAGGATACCTGATGTTTCTTCTCTAAGAGGCTAAGGGAGGGGGATCCTAAGAAAAATTCTAACTAAGTTTGGGGGTTTCCAACACCCCCATTTTGCACTAACCAAGAGATTTAATGATCATCCTTACTCTGAAGTTTGGTGAGGCGACAGGTCAGCTGAGGATCTAATGTGTTCCTTGGGCTTAGAGAAATGAATGGGAAAGAGATGGCGGAATTGAGGCAAGAAGTGGCTGAGAAGCTGCTTACACTTCCACTGCATTCATAGTAAGGATACAAGAATGTTCCATGGTTGGACGGATACCACTTAGAGGTGGCTGGACTTTTTTCATTTCACCTATATCTCAACAAGGAGCCCCATCTACCATGTAAAAGCATGCCAGCTACAGAGGCTGCTGGGACTGTCTTTCACTGGAATCAAAAGGGAGAAAAGAGGCCAAACTGAAACCCGATCCCTCAAATCAAGGGCTCTGCAGAAGACAGTGCCCTTTGTTTCTCCCAGGGTCCTACAAAGAGACCATCAGAGAGCAGGCAAGGGGAGACTGGACACACAGAAGTGTCGAACACCCGCTAGTGGTAGCCGGAGAAGCAGGAACAACCAACAGTGAAAGGACCTGCCTCTTGTCCTCTCCCACTCAAACCCCTGGAGAGGAGGCAGCTCTGAAGTCCCATCTCCAGCCTGATTTGTGGTAGGGATGGGGATAGAAAGAGCTTTGAACTGAATGTAAGACTGACATTTTAAACTGATTATGAGCAAGGCTTATTAATCTGTTTTGATAACCAAAAGTGACTGAAAACGTTGCAGAATCTGGGTAAAATATCATCAAGGGACCCACCACCCGTGATGGAAATGGCAGTTAACAGAGCATAATTATTCAGAAAAAAAAGTTTCATGTTTTTGCTTCATTATGTTGAGATTCCTCAATAAAGTATATGTTATTATTATTAGTTATAAGGCTGTTGGGGCAAGATTTAAAAAGAGAACCACATATAAAGGCTTCAAGTCACAACCAACTCTGGCTTTAAATCATGAAACAGAAATAGCCTGAGAAAAGGCGTAAAAGAGTCCCCATCTTTCCACTATGAGCTCACTGACTCAGTTGATCGAGCCTGTACAAACCAGGAAACCAGGCTACTATCCCTCTCTATGCATTAGGAATGCTCTATGAAAACATTTTTTCCTGCAGTAGTCCTCATCAGCATCTTCTTGCAACCAAGCAGGCAACATACACACACACACACACACACACACACACACAAAGAACTGGCTCAGAAACTAAAGGGCAAACTGTGGTGCTGTCCGAAATCTACAGCCCATGTCACAAAGCACTGGCAATGGTTAATGGAGAGAGCCTCAGAAGAAGTGCACCCTGATCACTGTATTTCTCCATATGCCTTTTCTTGGCTCAGAACACCAGAGAATCACACAGTAAAGAAGGAGCATTTGCTGAGAGCAGAGGTTCACCAGGTCAAAGTCTCCTGGAAAAGAGAACTGGAAGGGAAACAATATACACTAATTTGTCTTTTAGCTGAAGAAAGATCAAGTGAGTCAAGTGAAACCTGTGACCAGTTGAAACAGGGATATACCTAGGGAATGCATTCAAGAGTCCAAAGCACTCTTAAAATAAAAGATTTTTAATGTTTTTAAAAACCTCTTTATTGAGGTATGATTGGCAGGTTAAAAAGTGGTACGTATATAAATGTATACAACTCAATTAATTTGAGGATAAGTATACAGCTGTGAAACCAGCACCGCCATCAAGGCCATAAACAAGAAAGAAATCTTACCATTTATAACAATATGGATGGCCCTGGAGGTTATTATGCTAGGTGAAATAAGCCAGATACAAAAAGACAAATATTATATGAGCTCACTTACATGTGGAATCTAAGATAGTCAAATTCATAAAAGCAGAGTAGAATGGTGGTTGTCAGGAACTGTGGGGATGGGAAAATGGGGAAGTGATGGTCAAATGGTACAAAGGTTTAGACATGCAAGATAAGTTCTGGAGATGCACTAAACAGCTTAGTGCCTACAGCTAACAACACCGCATTGTATACTTAAAATTTGCTAAGAGGGTAGATCTCATGTTAAGTGCTTTTAGCACACACATACAAAATAATAAAGCAAGTGGCAGGAAACTTTGCATAGTGATGGGTATGTGTATAGCCTTGATGGTGAAGATTTTAAATGTTATTAATGTTAAAAAAGTAATGTAACCCCCCCCCATAAAACTAAAAAAGTGGACAAAAATGTATGAATCAACCATTTTGAGACATTGGTTGACAGGCAGTACAAGGCTATGACCCCTAAAAAAGGGAAAACAAATGAGGTAAATCCTAAAATCCCCTTGGATTTCTGCCCGTAGTCACTTTGTAGGCTGCTGGATAAGGAAGGGAATCCTACACAGAGCATGGTACTCTCACCGAATTCAGAGAGGCAGAGGAGGCTGGGATTTGCAGGGCAGAGTACCACAGGAAAGGTACCACACAGAACAAGAACTCCAGAAGTCTTTGTGAGGATCTGAGACTGCTGCTGAATACTGAGCCATACTTGTATAAGGTGAGACTCCACAAGGTTGAGCAAAAGATGACTGAGAAATTGTGAGCTGAACAATTTTCAGAGCTCACACAGGATTGGAGAAGTTCAAGCTGAGCACTCATGCCTCAGTACTAGGATCAAACTAGCGTTTTTAAACAATGCCTCCAAAGGATCAAGCTGATGAGAAGTAACTTTGCTTGTCATAACAAAGTCCAACACTGTTTTAAGACAATATTCATTGCTCAAAAATATCAATTTCAAAGAGTCCAGCATTCAACCAAGCATCACTAGACACAGAAGGAAGTATGGACATATAACTAATAATTAGGAGAAAAGTTAGTCAATCAAAACAGATGCAAAAATGACAGAAATGATGGAATTAACAGACAAGGGGTCTAAAACACAACTGTTATAATCATGTTTAAGTATTTAAAGGAAAACATGTACATAATAAAAAGAGAAATGAATGCCGTAAAGAACTAAATATAACTTCTATAAATAAAAATACAATATCTAAAATGAAAAATTCACTACATGGGATTAACAGTATATTAGACATTGCAGAAGAAAAGACAGTGAACTTGAAACATCAAAATAGAAACTATTCAAACAGAAGGACAGAGGCAGATTAAAAAAAAAAGACTGAAAATAAAAAACAAAACACAGTCTCAGTCACCTATGGAACAACACAGAGTGTTACAGCATATGTTTAAAAGTGATGAGGTAGACAAAATATTTGAAGATATAATGGCCAAAGTTTTCAAAATTTGATGAATATAATAAACCCATAGATTTAATAAGGTATTTAATAAACACAAGCAGCATAAACACAAAGAAAACTACACCAAGCTACATTATAATTAAACTGCTGAAAACTACAGATAAAGGGGGAAAAATTATAACACAATTCTCACCAGAAAATATGCACGCCAGAAAACAATGAAATGGAAGGGGCTCGGGGCTTCCCTGGTGGCGCAGTGGTTGAGAATCTGCCTGCTAATGCAGGGGACACGGGTTCGAGCCCTGGTCTGGGAGGATCCCACATGCCGCGGAGCAACTAGTCCCGTGAGCCATAACTACTGAGCCTGCGCCTCTGGAGCCTGTGCTCTGCAACAAGAGAGGCCGCGATAGTGAGAGGCCCGCGCACCGCAATGAAGAGTGGCCCCCACTTGCCACAACTAGAGAAAGCCCTAGCACAGAAACGAAGACCCAGCACAGCCAAAATAAATAAAAAAA
>NW_006792454.1:2524811-2565725 GCF_000442215.2 Lipotes vexillifer
AAAAAAAAAAAAAAAAAAAAAATGGAAGGGGCTGAATGTGTGTGTTGGGGGGCATAGAAACCCCACCAACTTAGAATTCTATATTCAACAAAAATATCCTTCAAAAATTAAAGTGAAATAAAACTTGTCCAGACAAACAAAAGTTCAGTGAATTCATTATCAGTAGGACTGCATCATAAGAAATGTGAAAGGAAATTCTCAGGTAGAAGGAAAAAGATTTACAGGGAAAGCAAGATCTACAAAAGAAATGTAAAGCACCAGAAATGGTAAAGAGATGGGCAAATCTTTAAAATATTTTTCCTACTTTAAAATTGCTTTAAAAGATCATTGACTGGTACAAGAAAAGTAGTAACAATGTATTGTGAGCTTTATAACACATGGATCATCAAAATATAGGACAACTACATCCAAAAGGGAAACAGAAGTAAAATATTATATAATTTTTATATTATACATGAAGTAGAATAGTATTTAAAAGTAGAATGATAGGGCTTCCCTGGTGGCGCAGTGCTTGAGAGTCCGCCTGCCGATGCAGGAGACGCGGGTTCGTGCCCCGTTTCGGGAAGATCCCACGTGCCGCGGAGCGGCTGGGCCCGTGAGCCATGGCCGCTGAGCCTGCGCGTCCGGAGCCTGTGCTCCGCAAATGGGAGAGGCCACAACAGTGAGAGGCCCGCATAACGAAAGGAAAAAAAAAAAAAAAAAAAGTAGAATGATAAAGAGGCATATTACAGTTTTGAGGGAAACCACTAAAAATCAAAAGAGGTAGAGTTAATAAACCAATAGTTGGGATAAAATGAAGTATTAAGAAAATACTAAATTAATCCCCCAAAGATAAGAAAACAGAACAAAGACAGATAGGACAAACAATAAATGAATAGCAAGATGACAGATTTAAACACAACTATAAAAATAATTACGTTAAGTGTAAATGGCCTGAGCAGTCCTAAAACTGAGGTTTATGGTCCCTTAGCAGAAATCAACATATTACATCAAACTGTACTGGCAATCACTGTATTGTTCATTATCATTAAATCTGCACAGAAAAGAGTTAGTCTCACTTAAGAAAATTCTTCATGAAGCAGTAAAAATTACTGATATTATTAAATCATGACCCTTAAGTACCTCTTTTATAAAATATCCCTCTTCATCTCTTGTAATATTTCTTGGCATAAAATCTGTTTTGTCTGACAGCATTATAGCTATTCTATCTCTCTTATGATTACTGCCTCCATGGTATATCTTTTGTAACCCTTTTATTTTTAATCCATTTATGTCTTTGAA
Source organism: Lipotes vexillifer (assembly GCF_000442215.2). NCBI lineage: Eukaryota > Metazoa > Chordata > Mammalia > Artiodactyla > Lipotidae > Lipotes > Lipotes vexillifer. Next base: position 2,526,093 of record NW_006792454.1, read on the forward strand.
CATAAATTTTGTCTCTTGTAGACAGCAAATAGTTGGATCTTGCTTTTCTATCCAATCTGACCATCTGTGCCTTTTGATTGGAGTTGTTATTCAATTTATAATAGTAATTATTGATACGGTTATATTTACAGGTACCATTGTAATAGTAATTATTGATATGGTTATATTTACAGGTACCATTTCACTGTTTGTTTCCTATGTCTTACACCCTTTTCCCCCTCTGTTCCTCTGCTACTGCCTCCTTTGGTCTTAAATATATATTTTTAGTGTATCATTTTGATTCTTCTACTGATTTTAAACTGTATTTTGGGGGACTGGTTTCTCAGTGGTTACTTCAGCTACTAGAATGTCCATTGTAACTCATCAAAATCAACTAGGGAATGACACTTAACTCCAGTAAAATACAGAAACTTTGTTTCAGTATGGTCCATTTCCTCTCCTCCTTTGCATTATTGTGTTATATATATTTTATAAAATATCTATGTTATAAACCAAACAGTTATACAACCAGGAAGACGTAGCAATTATAAATTCATTTTCACCTAACAACAGAGCCTTAATATAAATGATACAAAAACTGAAAGAGTTAAAAGGAGACATAAACAATTCAACAATATATCTGAATATTTCGATAGCCTAATCTCAATAACTGGCAGAAGAACTAGACAAAAAACCACCAAGGAGAGAGACTTGAACAAACATATTAACCAACTTTCTATAACTGACATTTATAGAATACTGTACCCCAAACCAACACAATGTACATTCTTTTCAAACATACTTGGAACATTCTTCAAGACGCATGATATCCTAGGCCATAAAATAAGTCTCAAAAAGTTAAAAGAATTGAAAAAAGTGTACTTTCCAACAATAATGAAATTAAGTTAGAACTCAACAGCAGAAATAAATTTGAGAAATTCCTAAATTCTTGCAAATTAAACATACTTCCAAATAATCTATGATCAAAAAATAAATCACAAGGGAAATTAAAGTATTTAAAACGGAATGAAAAAACTACATCATATCAAAATTATGGGATACAGCTAAAGCAGTGCTAAGAGGGCAATTTATAGCTTTGAAAAATCTATGTTAAAAAAAGTAATGGTTTCAAATCAGTAATTTAAACTTTCACCTTAAGAAACTAGAAAAAGAAAAGCAAACTAAACTCAAAACAAGCAGAAGAAAAGAAATTAGAGTGGAAATAAGAAATTATAGTACAAGTCAATGAAATAGAAAAAGTAAAGAAAATCTGTGAAAACAAAATATGTCTTTTACAAAGATCACAAAATTGACAAAAAAGGAAGACAGGTTACCAACATTAGGAATAAAAGAGGTGACATCACTACTTACACTACAGAAATTAAAAGGTGGGACTTCCCTGGTGGTGCAGTGGTTAAGAATCTGCCTGCCAATGCCAGGGACGTGGGTTTGATCCCTGGTCCGGGAAGATCCCACATGCCATGGAGCAACTAAGCCCATGCACCACAACTACTGAGCCCACATGCCACAACTGCTGAAGCCCGGGCACCTAGAGCCCGTACTTTGCAACAAGAGAAGCCACTGCAATGAGAGGCCCACACACCACAATGAAGAGTAGCCCCCACTCGCCGCAACTAGAGAAAGCCTGTGCGCAGCAATGAAGATCCAACACAGCCATAAATTAATTAATTAATTAATTAAAAAAAAGAAATTAAAAGGTATCTAAGGGAATACATAAATTCCCAAAACAGACTTAAGAAGCAATAGATCCCATTTATTTGTTTTTGTTTTTATTTCCATTACTCTAGGGGATGGATCCAAAAAATATTGCTGCAATTTATGTCAAAGAGTGTTCTGCCTATGTTTTCCTCTAAGAGTTTCATAGTATTTAGCTTTACATTTAGGTCTTTAATCCATTTGAGTTTATTTTTGTACATGGTGTTAGAGAATGTTCTAATTTCATTTTTTTACATGTAGCTGTCCAGTTTTCCCAGCACCACTTATTGAAGAGACTGTCTTTTCTCCACTGTATATCCTTGCCTCCTTTGTTGTAGATTAATTGACCATAAGTGTGTGGGTTTATTTCTGGGCTTTCTATCCTGTTCCATTAATCTATAGGTCTGTTTTTGTGCCAGTACATACTGTTTTCATTACTGTAGCTTTGAAGTATAGTCTGAAGTCAGGGAGTGTGCGTACTCCAGCTCTGTTCTTCTTTCTCAAGATCATTTTGGCTATACAGGGTCTTTTGTGTTTCCATATAAATTTTAGAATTTTTTGTTCCAGTTCATGAAAAATGCCACTGGTAATTTGATAGGGATTGCACTGATTCTGTAGATTCCCTCAGGTAGTATGGTCATTTTAACAATATTGATTCTCCCAATGCAAGAACACAGTATATCTTTCCATCTGTTTATGTCATCTTCAATTTCTTTCATCAGTGTCTTATAGTTTTCAGACTACAGGTCTTTTGCTTCCTTAGGTAGGTTTATTCCTAGGTATTTTATTATTTTTGATGAGATGGTAAGTGAAATTGTTTCCTTAATTTCTCTTTAAGATATTTCATTGTTAGTGTATAGAAATGCAACAGATTTCTATATATTAATTTTGTATCCAACTATTTTATGTAATTAATTAATGAGCTCTAGTAGTTTTCTGGAAGCATCTTTAGGATTTTCTATGTATATTATCATGTCATCTGCAAACAGTGACAGTTTTACCTCTTCTTTTCCAATTTGGATTCCTTTTTCTTCTCTGATTGCTGTGGCTAGTACTATGTTGAATAAAAGTGGTAGGAGTGGGCACCCTTGTCTTGTTCCTGATCTTAGAAGAAATGCTTTCAGCTTTTCACCATTGAGCTCATGATGTTAGCAGTGGGTTTGTCATATATGGCCTTTATTATGTTGTGGTATGTTTCCTCTATGTTCACTTTCTGAAGAGTTTTTATCATAAATGAATGTTGAATTTTATCAAAAGCTTTTCCTGCATCTATTGAGTGATCATATGGTTTTTATTCTTCAATTATTTAATGCAGTATACCACACTGTTTACAGATATTGAAAAATCCTTGCATCCCTGGAATAAATCCCACTTGCTCATGGGGCATGATCTTTTTAATATATTGTTAAAGTCAGTTTGCTAGTATTTTGTTGAGGATTTCTGCATCTATGTTAATCAGTGATATTGGCCTGTAATTTTCGCTTTTTTTGTGTGGTATTTTTGGTTTTGGTATTAGGGTGAAGCTGGCCTCATAGAATGAGTTCGGAAGTGTTCCTTCCTCTGAAATTTTTTTGCAATAGTTTCAGAAGGATAGGTGTTAACTCGTTTCTAAATGTTTGGTAGAATTCATCTGTGAAGCTATCTAGTCTTGGACTTTAGTCTGTTGGCAGTTTTAAAATTACTGATTAAATTTCAGTACTGGTAATTGGTCAGTTCATATTTTCTATGTTTTCCTAATTTTGCTCAGCAAAGGAAGCTATAAACAAAATGAAAAGACAACCTATAGACTGGGAGAAAATATTTGCAAATGATGCTACCGACAAGGGATTAATTTCCAAAATATACAAACAGCCCATACAGCTTAATATCAAAAAACAAACAACACAATAAAAAAATGGGCAGAAGAGCTAAATAGATCTCTCTCCAAAGAAGACATACAGATGGCCAACAGTCACATGAAAAGATGCTTAGTATTACTAATTATTAGAGAAACGCAAATCAAAACTACAATGAGGTGTCGCCTCACACCAGTCAGAATGGCCATCATTAAAAAGTCTCCAAATAATAAATTCTGGAGAGGGTGTGTAGAAAAAGGAACCCTCTTACATTGTTGGTGGGAATGACCGGTGCATCCACTATGAAGAACAGTGTGGAAGTTCCTTATAAAACTAAAAATAGAGTTACCATATGATGCTGCAATTCCACTCCTGGGCATATATCTGGAGAAAACTCTAATTTGAAAGGATACATGCACTCCAATGTTCATAGAAACACTGTTTACAATAGCCAAGACATGGAAGCAACCTAAATGTCCATCGAGAGATAAATGGATAAAGAAGATGTGGTGTATATATGTACACACACACACACACACACACACAATGGAATGTTACTCAGCCATAAAAAAGAATGAAATAATGCCATTTGCAGCAACATGGATGGACCTAGAAATTATCATATTAAGTGAAGTAAGTCAGGAAGAGAAAGGAAAATATCATGTGATATCACACGTGGAATCTAAAAAAAAATGATAGACATGAACTTATTTACAAAACAAAAATAGACACACAGACATAGAAAACAAATATAATTACCAAAGGGGATAGCGGGGGGTGGGGGGGGGAGAAATAAATTAGGAGTTTGGGATTAATGTATACACACTACAATATATAAAATAAACAAGGGGGCTTCCCTGGTGGCACAGTGGTTGAGAGTCCGCCTGCCGATGCAGGGGACATGGGTTCGTGCCCCGGTCCGGGAAGATCCTACATGCCGTGGAGCGGCTGGGCCCGTGAGCCATGGCCGCTGAGCCTGTGCGTCCGGAGCCTGTGCTCCACAACGGGAGAGGCCACAACAGTGAGAGGCCCACGTACAGAAAAACTAAAAATAAAAAAATAAACAAGGACCTACTGTATAGCAAAGGGAACTATATTCAATATCTTGTAATAGCTTATAATGGAAAAGAATCTGAAAAATAATATATATATATAAATGAATCACTTTGCTGTACACCTGAAACTAATACAACGCTGTAAATTAACTATACTTCAAATGAAAAATGGTTAAAAAAAAAAAAAAAGGAAGAAATAGAAAACCTGAGTAGACCTATAACAGGTTAACAAAGTGAATAAGTAACTAAAATTTTTCTAGCAAAGAAAAGCCAAGGTCCAGTTAGCTTCACTGGTGAAACCTAACCAACATTTAAATAAATAATACCAATCCTTCACAACTGTTTCAGGAAGTGGAACAGATAAAAACACTGAGGTTTATTTATGTAACAGAATACCACTCAGTAAGAAAAGGAAACAAACTGATACTCACAACATGAATGAATCTCAAAAACATAATGCTGAGAAGCCTGTCAAAAAAAGAGGACATATTATATAAGTCCATCTATGTGAAGTTTTGGAAAAGGCAAATCTAATCTAGAGTGAGAGAAAGCAGACCAGTGTTTCCTAGAGTTGGGAGTGAGCGGGCCCAGGGAATTTTTTGTGGTGACTGAATGAATATTCTATATCTTGATTGTACTGGTAGTCACATGGTGTATATATTTGTTAAGAACTAATTGAAATGTACACTTAAAATGGGTTCCTTTTGTTGTATATAAACTATACCTTAATAAAATTGATTTTTAAATGGATGATATAAAATAATAATCTATAAAATTCCAAATTATATTCACTAAAAAATAAGTGGAAATAGGGAATTAAAACATAAAAAAATTATTGTTTCAAATGGGTGGAATTAAAAAATACTATTTTTACACGAAGGTTACAATTAGAAAACTATAGGTGAACGCTTTTGAAAGTTTTACCAATAATTATTAAAAGAATAAAATATATGCTACTTACCTTTAAGAACACAAATGCCATTATAAATCATATATGCAAAAATGAACTTTGCAAAAAATTGTGTTGGTGATATTCTGTATATCTAAAAGAATTTAAAGTTAGTCTCCCATTATACACTTATTACAAAATAAGTTTACATAAATACACAAAATCACTGAAGTTTACAAAAATTAAAGTTACACTGGAGTTTATAAAAGTATCTAAATGGATTCAGCAGCATAATACAAAAGAGCAAAACTATCAAAGTGTTTTGAAAAATAAAGGAAAATATATAATCTTGATTGAGGAAAGGCTTTTTAAAACAAGATAAAACCCCAGACATCTTAAAATGTTTAAATTTCAAGATAACTTAATTCTTCCATAAAATATAATGATTGTGGCAGATTTTATTTTCCATATATCTCCTCAACAATACCTCCCTTCCAAGATGATTTTCTTGTTAAATGTGAATTTGACACTCTTCCCAAGAAGTGCAGTCCACATTCTCTTTCAGGCAGGGTTGAGACTACAGCAGGCTTGTGACTTCTGAAACTAGGTCACAAAAGGTAATATAGCTCCTACCTGGTTCTCTTGGGCTACTCTCCTGGAACCCAGCCATCATACTGTGAGGAAGTTCAGATACATGGAAAGACCCAGGCAGGTGTTCTCAATGACAGCCCCAGCTGAGGTCCCAGCTGACAGCCAGCATCAACCATCAGACACGAGAGTAAATGAGGCTTTGGCTGATTGCAGTTCCCAGTAATAGATTCCTTCACAGTTCAAAACTTTCTAGCTGAGGCCTCAGACACTATGGAACAGAGAAAAAACTGCTGTGCCCTTTCTGAATTCCTGAGCCACAGAATCTGTGACCATAAGAAAATGGTTGGTTGTTTTGTGCCACTAAGTTTGGGGTTATTTGTTACACAGCAGTAAAGAAAAACCATAAAGAAGAACAAGAGACTGGGCTAAAATTTAGAAACATATTGAATAAATTTAAAAACAATATCCAGAAAATATAAAGAGTTAATAACATTCAATAAGGAAAAGAGTCAAATGCCATAAACAAGGAATTTGGAGAAGAAAAAAAATGAACAGATGCCCACCTCTATTAGACTGACACAAATTTTAAAGATTAATGGTACCAAGTGAGGCTGTGTGTAAATTAAAGAATTTTGGGAGACAATTTGGTATTTCCTATCAAAATTAAAAATATGCACATCCTTTGACTTATTTCACTTCCAGAAATCTACTTACAGAAATACTAGCAAATGGACACAAAGATTTTTGTACAAGTGTTTACTGTAACATTGTTACCAATAGCAAAAAAAAAAAAAAGGAATATATTTGAAGTTCATTATAGAGGCATGGTTGAATATACTTATTTTATTTATTTATTTATATTTATTTTTATACTTATAGGATATTAATATGATGAGATCTACAGAAAAGTTAGAAAGAATGGGATAGACTATTGTGTCGTGATATGGATGATCACCAAGATATATTGTTAAAAAGGCAAATCACAGAAAAGTTAGTTGGGTCTCCCTTGAAAGCCAAATAACCATGCGTATGAGAATAGATAGATAGATAGACAGATAGATACGAGATATGTGAAGGAAAGGGAGAGGAATGATGGATACCAGGCTATTCAGTAGCTACCTTTGGAGTGGGCAGTGGAAGAGGGGATTTTTCACATTTTGTTTTAGATGGTGGTAAGTGCTATGGAGGAAAAAAAAAAAAAAGCAAGAACAAAAGATAAGAACTGCTGTGAGGAGGTTTATGTAAATTTTAAAAATCATCAAGTAATAAAATATTTCTCATGTTTACACACGTGAAAGTACAAAAACATGTTTGGGAATAATACATTCCAAATTTAGAACAGTGTTTACTTCCAGGGATGGAAAAGGGGAAAATTCTACAAGAGTTTGAATACCAGGAGGTGGGAAACACCCGAGGTCCTTTTAGAGATTATCTACCACCGGGATCACCCAAATTACTGAAATTATTTTTCAACTATAAAAACTATAAAAATGAATGGCAAAAATTAGAGCACTTCGTATGGATTGGTATTTTATACTGTGGATACTTTTCCATGTTGAGAACATGTGAAATGCTTTCAAACACGCAAGAACTCTCTAAATCAGACACCAAGCTATAACATGTGTAGACCACCCCAAAATTTTGATATTGGTTATTTTTAGTTGCCATTAAAATATGAACCTGTTAAATGGAATGAGGGTATTTGGTCCAACAGCTACACAGCTTACACAGTTTATAGAACAAATTTCATTAACTTGATGGTCATTCCTTATTCATCAAGATTACTCACCCACAGCTTCAAGGTGGAACTATAACAACTCCACATTGTATTAGATCCTCAATCATTCAGTTTATGCCAAAAACCATCACTCATTAGAGTGAGGGAACACTTCTAGTTATAAAAATAATAAATTTCAGTATTAAGAGAGATAAATATCATCCAGACCATTCCACAATTTACTACTAACAACATACTTAAGCATATATGTACAGTAGCATCTGAATGTTTGGATTTGTATATTCCAAGTTCTCTATTTCCTGAATTATTCTGGCTTTTTCACATGCAAAACACATTGCTATTTGGGTGTTTGATCCTTAAACAGAGGCACGTTATTGTTTGGAGAAAAGGGCTAATTTGAAAAATACTAGGCCAGGGGACATATAAATACTAACCAGAGGACATATAAAGAATATGCTGTGACTGATACAAATATTTTTTTAAGTAAGCTTAGATTTTTTTTTTTTTTTCCCCCAAAGCAACACACATCCTCTATCCTTCCTCAGTCCTGTTTGCTCAGCTGGATGCCCACAGGGTCCAATTTTCCCTCCAATTGCCCTTGCACACTAATGTAATTGCTGCTCATATGGATAATTGATCAGCCTAGAGCAGCATTTGTATGCATTTGTTCACTTACAGTATCTGGCAGCTTCTCAAATGATTTTGCAGTATTATAATACTATCATGTATTTTTAGTTTTTGTCTCTTTATAACAAGGCTAAATAGATGTGAATCTTTAAGAACGCTACATTTTAAGTACTTCAAAAGCAGGCATACAGAAATACAAATTCTCTTTTTAAGCAGCTAATGCTCCTTTTCACTTATCAAATATAGAGTAAATGAACTGGAGTGTCAAATGCACAGTGTTCTGTCCTACCTCCCCCCGACTCCCCATTGCTTTCCTCCCTAAACAGACTCAAATTAAGTAGACTCAAACAAACCTCAGCTTAAAAAAGAAAATGACAAGCCAGTTTCACTTAATATGCCCTTGATGAATCAGTAAAAATATATTTTTTTATTAAATATTGTCCTTTGAGTACATTTTGAATATTCTGTTTGACAACATGGGAAGTAAACATGAAGCCCTTTACCTGCATTCCCAAGTGTGACTGTTGTTCATTCCTGAGGAAAAAATCACTGGTGCTACTGAGTTGCAAGCTGAACATTTTTCATGGAACGTCGTTTTTTACTTGAAAGAATAACTGACAAACTTTCATTTTTCAGACATGGGTATCTGGCAAACATTTTCTCAAAATGAGTGAAGTGAACCTGTCACCTTAAGGAAAATCACTGACATTGTGGTTACCAATAAAACTCAAGCTTTTAAAATGAAAATTAGGATTTTATAAAATGTAATGTGTCATTATGAGCTTAACAGTTTTCTAGTACTTACTTTTCTGACCAGATCAGTGGTAATATTAGTTTTAAAATTTTAATTTAATCTAATTTAATCTTTATTTTTATCGAATGAAATGTGTAACACTCGGAAGACCTGTGTTACTCCAATAGTTTCCAAATGACTAATGAATGATGTCACAAAATCATGTATGGGTGAAGAGAACTTTCCAAAGTGAAAAAGAGACCAATGGCTTTTCATGTAACACAGTAGGAAAAGCTCCTTGGTATTGTTTCCGGTTCTACAATGCAACTAAACTTTAAGAAACCATAACTTGTTGAGATTTTTATATTATCAAAGAATATCCACAGGCACTTGAAAAGATTATTAAAATATTCTTCCTTTTTCCAATTCCATTATTTGCATGAGACCAGATTTTTCTAGATACTTCAGCCAAAATAACAATGCAACGGATTGAGTGCAGAAGAGTATCAGGATCCAACTTTCTTTTATAAAGGCAGGTATTAGAACTTCGAAAAAAATGTAAAATCATGGATCTCTAAATAAAAATACATTATTTATGTTAACATGCAATAGGTTTATTATTGGTATGTTTAAATGAATTAATAAATAAGCATTTAAAATACTCAGTTTTAATTTCTAATATAGTCAATATTGATAAAGACTATTTACATAAGCAAAAACTCCTTGGGGCCTGTAATAATTTTTATGAATACAAAGGAGTTCTGAGACCAAAAAGCTTGAGAAATAATTTATCATCACTGAGAAAGCACAATTATTTTAAATGCTGCTTTGAATCAGAGCAAAGGAAATTGAAAAAGGAACAAGAATCAAGTTTTATAATCCTTTTAAGGTTTGTCAGCATGCAACAATTTGCTTTCATTTACCAATGCAGCAAAGTTTATAGTTTTATCTGAAACTCTATCAAGTCGTTTAACTTATCTGTTAATTCAGAGTATTTATCAACATTACTTTTCTGGTAATAAAAATTTAAGAAGGGATTTTTAAAATAAAGTTAAGCCCCTATCTTTCAATCTCAGTTTCTACACCTTCATTGTTTCTAAGACATACTGATTTGTCTTTCCAGATATTTCTGACCAATTTATACCCACTAATATACACGTCTCTGTTCTCACTTCTCGCATATACAAGTAAAGCAATTAGTTGAGACTTAGGAAATTTGTCAGTAAAAAGCTACCCAGATACTCTTAGACTATAACTCCATAACAGCAAAGGCTCTAGGTAATTTAATACCCCTAGATCTAAAACAATGCCTAGATATATACTCTCTGCATTTTATTTTATGTAAATTATTCCACAAAGAAAAAATAGTTCCATAAAATACTGTCTGGCACAATAAATGTTAAATAAACAGGGTGACTGAATCTAGCCAATTGGGTCATCTCTAAACAAATATGCCCAACTAGAAATCCTGCATTTGTCAATTTCAACCCTACTATGTATACCCAGTTTTTCTTGAATATATAAACAATTTTGAGATTATAATAGAACAAAATCCTAAGGCTACTAAGTATGAATAATTATCCAAATTGCATGAAACTAAACAAAGTGGCCTGCCACACTGATAGTGCTGAAATCTAGAATTTGGGTTGATTTTAATAAATACAGAGGTGGGGGAGAAGAACAGTCCTATGTTTTTAAAAAATATTTATTTAAAAATAAGATTTCTAAAAATACAGTACATAATACATTTCAAGAGAAGTAAAAACTCCACAATTTAAATTAAAAACAATCTGCAAAGAAAACAGAAATATTACATGAATAAAACTAAATCGTTAAAATAAATTAAAAACAAAACACCGTTCTTAAGCTAGATACATGGTTTGTTTTTCATTTTAAGAACCAGTGTCGACTTTTCATTTAAACAAGTATATCTCAGATACATACATGGCTCCCACTTGTCATTTTCCTCCCTCTTCTCAATCTATTCTCATATCCCTCAACTACCATTTTCCTTATTACCTTTAGCACAAGAAATGTCAGTGAAGACTTTTCTTTAAACGCTCTCAGGGTAACTGACAAGGTAAAACAGACATGCAGCAAAACAGCACTCAGATTTAAACATATGCACTGAATGAAAAAATGCCTGATAAATGTAAAAACAGGATCGTCATATGGCACTTGGAACATACCGCTATTAAAATAAAAGTCTTTTTATTTTAGGGATATAATATTAGACACCATTTGAGGTTGACACAAAATTTTAGGAGCCTTGAAATATCACAAATTTTGCCTATTCATTAAACTTGCCCGTCACATTTTAAAAAGACTAATTCCAGGGACATAAAGCTCCTACAAGCAAGATCATCTACGCTCAGTTCTCCAAAAGCCTATTCTATTCCCCCAGGTTAGACCTGCGACTTATTTGTCTGAGTATCTCCAATTGTGGAGAAACTTCTTCCTATTGTATCATTCAGTCGCTTTATTGTACCTATGCTAAAGTAGATATTTCTTTTTAACATTCACCTCTGGAGGACAGCAGATAGTTGTGAATCTTCTACTATCCAATAACTTGAACAAATAACTGCATTCAGCCGCATTAATTTAAGTAACACATAAACAAGCTGAGTAACTCAGAACTGATATTGTCACAACAAAATCTAGAAAATATACTGTTGACAGAGAGAGACAATGTTGTCTCTTCCCATTTTGCTTTTAAATTTTGTCTTTACCCCTAAAAATATGTACATCTGTATTTCTACATATCATTCAAATGATCCTAAGTCACATCCCACACTAGTTTGACTTGATTTTTTTCCGTTCAGAATTCACTGCAAAACCATATACTGTATCTACATTCAAAGACAGAATGATTTTAGTTGATTGAAAACTATGCAAAACATTCTCAAATGTGATTGTCTACTTTTCCAGTACATACACACAGTTATCTTCTTGCCAAATGTTTTAATCATTTCAGCTACAGTTTTTTTAAGGACACTAAATGAGTGTTTTAGAAGTCTGTGGAAAAAAATAGGGAACCAGGATAGCACACATAGCAGTATTACATGTGGACAACTACTTCTAAAGGATGTTCTCTCCCATTTTTTGTAAAATGAATCACTAAGCAGAATTAGTTTTAAAAATACTCTTAACTCCAACTTATGTAAAGTGAGTAACAACATCCAGGCTTTTTTTTGGGTAAAATTCAATTTTCGTTTTGCTTTTAAATCAAAGTTTTGCATTTCCTCTTGGGCAAGAGTGTGTGTGTGCGTGTGTGTGTGTGTGTGTGTGCATACATATATCACATATGCGTATATTTTTAAAACGTTCTTTAATTTTATCTTTATTCGCAAAACAGACAAATGGCAATTATCATTCTTTAATACCACTAACGCTTACACACACACACACACACACACACACACACACAGATGCAAAATTCTTCATCTGTAATCAGAATGGGCCCTTAACTTCTCCTTTTAGCATTTTGCTTTAGCATTTATTAAAAGGGCCCAACAAGCTACAGAGTTCATCTGTAGAGATAAGAGTTATTATTTCTCATTTATTCCTACAGAATAAAACAAAAAAATCTTGTGTAAAGTGTTTCAATTATCTTTTTAAGTTCGACCTATTAAACTACTTTTTAAAGTAGCCAATTTAAACGAAAATACAAAATTAAAGACCATATTAAGTAAAAAAAAAAAAAAAAACTTTTTTTTTTTACTTTACTTTCTAAGCAAAAAAGAAAAAAGAAAAAAACAGACCAAGTGAGAGACATTTAAAGCCAACTAAATTGAGGCAGCAGTGTGCAAAACTAAGATCTATTAATCAAAATTGTTCTTAGTGACATTAAATTCTACTTTATAAACACAAGGATGTGAGAAGAAAACTCAGTGAACCAAAAAGAAAATTAACTCTTTGGTATGGGAATTAAAAATGTCACTCAATGCTAAAGTGAGTAGCACCAGGATGTCTTAGCTGTTGAGGCTGTGAAACACTAACTTCAGGCACCAGTAGTTCCAATGTCACCTGACACACCCTGGCAAGAAAACCGAGCGTGCAATATGCAGACTAGCTCTCCCTTTACTTGACAGCCTACCCAGGTAAACCCTTATTTAGTCAACAGACAAGCAAAACCACAAAAAGACCACCTTACATTGCTACTGTTTTGTCCATATCTCTGTTTAGATATAAAGCTATCAATACCCAAAAGATCAGAGTGTTGAACAACTGTGGTAAGCACCACATTACATGTTACAGGGATTCAAAATACCAATAGCTACGGAGACCCTCAAGATATGAAAAACTGAAATAGTCCAAATTTTAAAGTGAAAATCACCCTTTATATACAAACTGTTGATTTTCCCTCTGTTGACAGATTTTACTACAATACTTAGTATACCCTTTCTCTGCAAGAGGAGACTTATAAAAAGGTCCCAGCTTTTTCAATCAAACATTGAGCAACCTGTTCATTTCTGCTTGGCATTAAGTAGCTGTACTTTCACATAATTCCTGACACTTCATGTTAGTGTACACTGTACACTTCTGGTATTCAAAATTCAAAATAATTTCTTAAAGGCATCTGACTAGTTGACAAGAATCAGCAATATACACTCCTTGGATAAAATAACTCAAACAAAATGCTTACACGCATCAACAACTCTTACAGTGAAACAGTGTCAACAAGAGATAAGGCTAAGACGATTGTAGCAGAGGAATTCTCTGACGTCACAGATTCTGTATCCAGTAAACCCTTCTGCTGAGATGCTGATTTTACATGCTCTGCCTAGCCTTCTCTCCATCTTAATACTCTCTTTATCTAATTCTGGCTACTCACTACACATCTGTACCTGTCCTCCATGGTACACAAGGGAAAAAGGAAATAATAATAGTAAAAAAAATAATGATAATAGAAAATACCAATGACATAAGGATAAACACCATTACTATTTCTGTTTCAAATTAGCACTAGCAGGCAGTATTACAACATCTGAAGAACAGACAAAAATGTAGTAAATTTTGTTGTTAAAAATTGCACAATGATAATGAAAGGAGACATCAGAGAAAACACTTCCTGAAGTTAAACCATCATCATCCTAAATGCTGCTGAAATGCTAAATACTGATTGATATACATAAGAACAACATTGGTTCAAAATACTTCAAGCAAGTTGGTTCTATTACTTTCTCACATTCTGCTGAAGAATATTCTAGAATTCAATTGAGAATGGCTAAATTCAGAGCATAATGAAATTTGTGATTTACAGAGAAATTCAGAGGATCCTCAGGATCGAAAGTAACAAATGTGGACATTAAATAATACACTCATTCATTTGTTAATTATATGGTTACTAATACTAGCAAGTAGAACATACTAAATGTACATGACTTACTAACTACATTTGCCAGTACTTATATTTTTGAAAGCAACAGTAGTAGAATTGGGTAAAAAATCTAATACTTATATCTATTAATAAATTATTTAATGTTTGTAAGTGTAAACTGTACCAAGTAAATTCGAGATATATCTACATATATAGAGGTCATGTCAAAAACTTATTTAATGAAGCAGCAATAGTTTAGTAAACTTGAGCTAAGTAGTCTATTCACACATGAAGCACAAGGGAAGCAGACACTAGAGAAAAGTCCAGGGAAAGACTAGCAGCTCTGTTAATATTAATACCATTGTAAACTAGAGCTGGATACATTGTGATTTTATACCAACATATGTGAGAGCATTCAAACTGCTCCATTATCTAACACATAGAAAGGTATGTGGTTATAATCAAAACGACTTCATACTTCCTGGGTGGAGGTGTTGTCCTAACTCAAGTCTTTATGATTAGCATCAATACACCCTTTTGGGTGACACACCTTCAACTAATTATGTGTAGGAAAGTGACTTGAAAAAGCCTGATGAAGAACAGTTATAATTAGCCACGATTCTTAGAGAAAAATACCTCTAAGCATTAGCAAACATTCACTGATGTTCATTCTGACAGAAGTTTTAACTTAGCTGTTACACTAAACTTTATGCTTATGTTCTCTATTACTTAAAAGTAAACTATGTTTTCTTCTGTTCAAAGACATTAATATATTAATATTTTAAGTATACCTATCTCTTATGTTAACCACAAATATTTTTAATACAACTCTGAAGCAAAATAGTATTCTTCTCACAATGGAACATCAGCTAACAATATTTTTAAAATTCTGAACTCAGTCACGTTTTGCCTACAATCTTGAGCCCATAAACATTTCTGTCTGCAGAAAAGAAGAGCAACAAATATAATTGTACAAGAGGTGCAATTTATAACAAGTACTTAACAACTACTTTCATTTCCAGAAGTCCAATTAATGACTTTGCTGAATGTAAAACATCCTTTAAAATACATTTCGCTTAAAATAAAATGAAATGTTTATAACGAAATACTTCATCCAATATACAGATTACATCAGTAATCTCACTGCTCATAATTATTTTCTAATGCTCAACATCATTAGTTATTTTCAGGGTTATCCAGAATATATAATTAATTGGCTACTAAAGCTACAGCTCTAACTCACAGTAGGAAAGTTAAAAAGAATGAAGAGAAGTATAGAAAGAATTATTAATCTCATTATTTTAATGCAATTGAATCAGTTAAAAAAATCATTCCAAAACTGGGATTAAAAAATTGAATGTATTTTTTTAGATATTCAGTAAAACACATTAGACACTGGCTTGCCATTGTAACTACGATAAATTTGCTTTGTAATAAACTGGCAATTTTAAGGTAATGACTTTTTAATTCTAAGGACTTAATTTGCCAAAATAAGGTCCAAAATAAAATTCATGAAATGGTTTATATTTATTTATCCTGATCTGATATAAATTTGTCTGATAGTAAAAAATATAATATGAATATACATAAATGAAGCAAAGTAGTCATATATGTATGAACCAGACATCAGAATCATAAATAGGAACACATTAATTTTCATAAAACGTTACATTTTTGTACATAGACTTCCCTTAAGTTTGTACCTCTGAAATGTTCAGAATTTGGGTATACATTTCACTTGGGCAATAAATCTCTAGAGCCAGTATAATTACATCAATTAGCCAAAAGAGGGCGCAGAGAGCACACTAGAGTTTATGGACTCCCTAGGAAAGTGCCAGGTGTTCTCTCTCAAGTTGTCTAACAAGAATCATAAAACCCAGTTAGGTGTGCTAACTCTGAAATACTGAAAGTTACAGCATAAGTATATATAGGTATACTTTATATAGATTCCTACATAAATATATTGATATGTAGCATTTCTGCCATTCAAACAAAAATAAATATATGCCTTGCCTAGTGCATTAGTTTGTATTCCAGTAATTTAGAGAAAT
Source organism: Lipotes vexillifer (assembly GCF_000442215.2). Taxonomy (NCBI): domain Eukaryota; kingdom Metazoa; phylum Chordata; class Mammalia; order Artiodactyla; family Lipotidae; genus Lipotes; species Lipotes vexillifer. The sequence goes on from NW_006792454.1 coordinate 2,542,627, forward strand.
CAGGTACAGAGGGATCAGGATCAGGGAAGGTAAAGAGAAAGGTGGGAAGAGGTGCCCTAGAAGTGGGGAACCTAAGAAAACCAAAACCAGAAACCGTTAGAGTGGGAAAGAGATCACCTCTTGATTCTCATTACTGAGGCAGAGGTTGGCACTGAGTACCTCCCTGGTACCTTTCAAGGTAGCTACTGCTACCATATGAAGTATAAATATGTCCATAAAGCTCTTTAGGGGGTCTTCACTTGGCTTTGCTGTTTTCTCAATGTTCTTATTTGAAAGGAACATATACAGCATAAGGCATCTGACTGACATCTATCTACTTTATCTATACATTACTCCTTATAACAGTTCAGTCACCAGGCCAAATTTGGTCAAAACCCAACCCATCTGCCTGGAATGAATATATGTACTAATTTTGTGGTTCATTAAGCTCTATAAATATACTTCTTATATTAAATTTACTATGAATCTTATCAGCACCAATGAATATTTCCATCTGCCACTAAGTTTTTAAATAATAAAGCACTGTAATCAGAACATGAAAGACATGGTACTTGTATCTCTGAGTAGACCTTATTCTATTATTTTAGGAGATATTTATAATTTCTAAAAAATAACCACAGTATAGTTAACTAGCTGACAATGGTAACCTTCTGTTTCATGATTTCTCAGGTATGACTCCTTACTACCAAAACTAACCAAAAAGAAAATATTGATATGCTCCAAGAACACTAGATACCCCTTCAATCCTCTCTTCAAGGGAAAGGCTGAGTACATAATTATTTTTTTAAAGATATATGGATTTTGCAGTATTCTAATGGAAAAAAATTTTTAACTGAATTTTTCTCAAACCATGCTAAATTTTTTCACACAAATATTCTATGCTTTCCAAGAGACCATCACAATTAGCAATTTAAATTTGTATAAGGCTAATAATGAATATAGATTATTATATTTTCTCATTTTAAGGTCATTTCCTAACATTGCCTACTAAAAAAGGTCTCTCAATCCAGATTATAGTGGTCAATTAAAATTTAATTTCTATCTGGGTGTTTACAGGTACACAAAAGTTACTTACTTTTACTAGTAACTTCCTATAAATAAAATTTCAATATTAGTTGGCCAATATCTATTATATAAAAACCTTCAAGGTGTAATTTTAGATCTACTAGTAGGTAAACAAAAGTAAAAAGTATACTTTTTTTTAAAAAGCACAATATTCTTCTTTATACTATACATATTATCTAGTTACACTAGCATTTTTTTTTTTTTTTTTGCCATATGTGGGCCTCTCACTGTTGTGGCCTCTCCCGTTGCGGAGCACAGGCTCCGGAAGCGCAGGCTCAGCAGCCATGGCTCATGGACCCAGTCGCTCCACGGCATGTGGGATCTTCCCGGACTGGGGCACGAACCCGTGTCCCCTGCATCAGCAGGCAGACTCTCAACCACTGCGCCACCAGGGAAGCCCTATACTAGCATTTTAAAAACATATGCGTTCTAACATAACTACACTAGAAAAGGTATCAGTGGAATTATTGCAAATTCTTTACCCTTTTTGCTAATAAAAATCATAGGGTAAAATAGGAACACATGCCTGTTTGGTTAAAAATTTCCCCTTGGAGCAAATAGTTTAACAAAAACCAATAATTACAATAGTACAGGGGAAAGAAATGGGAAAGTTAATGTGAAACAAAATTAATCTTTCCTTTAAAATAAGGTAGGTAGTTGGTGTTTTACTTTAGTGGTGTTTTTGGTGAAGAGAAAAAAAAACATTAGAAAGCTACTTCTAAGAAAACACTGTCCTTTTTTGTTGCTGTTTTTGTTTTGTTGTTGTTCAATCCTATATGCTAAATTTTTAAAAATCTTGCAGCACATATAAAAGGAAGTATAACATAAAATTGTATTTGAAAAAGAAAATTTACATATAAGGCATATCAACTTTTGTAAAACCTAAAGAATGAAATTTAGATTTGGTTAGTACTGCTTAAGGGTGAAAAATTTAAATAAACATCTGAAGTTTCCCATAAAGTAAAATCTGTAACACTGTCAGTACTAAAAGAAATTATGTACAATTATTTCATCCCAATCACTGCTTTTTGAGTTTAATAACAAAAGCATTTAAAGAAATCCCTGTGGAAAGCTAATTTGAAAGTAAACATGCTTTAAAACTTAAATATAGATCATGTATTAGTCCCACAACAGGATCAAGATCACTATTAAAATAAAGCCTGGGGCACATTATGATGCTTAAGATTGGTGGGTGGATTTTAATTGACTTGAAGACTGTCATAGTTCTATTATCAGAAAACCTGTAACGCATTTCCAGCATGGAGGACCCATCTGTGCCCACCATCCATCTGTTTAGACGTGATTGGCAAAGTGGTAGGGAACTCGCAGTGGTTGCCTCTGCCTGAAAGGAATAAACCACAGGATCTTCCAACGAGTGCCAAAAACTTCTGAGAAGGTCTGCTGCCATGGCTTTCGGGGCCTCGATCTGCAGAAGACAGCATTATTAGTGAAAGACAGCACTCCCATGGTGCACTTCAGTCAGCTAAAACAATACAGGTTGGCTGGGAATCCATTACTGGACTCTGATGAATTGTGTCCCAGCATCACAAATACAGCTTTTCTTTCTTTATGGCATGCAGCTGAGTTTTAACTCTGGATAGCAGATATTGTATCTGCGTCGTCAATCAACCTAGGGCAACTTTTGAAGCAGAGGAGAATCTCAGGATTAACAGAATGTGTGTCAACAACACAGTAGCAAATCTCTTTTGATGTATTTTCAGGACAAATAATTTAACTTACTTTAGTAGGACAAGGAACAAGAATGATCAGTACTTATTTTGTTTGAAAACTATCACGGCTAGAAGACCCCTACCCCTACTCTAAGACTGGGTTATGCTTGCTAGCTCAGGTCTTAGAAAAGGCACCAAGAAAAAGCCATCATTATATTATCTTTCCACTGCATGCACACATTTTTCAAATGTAACCAGTTGTTTGCATTTTTAAATAAGAACACTACAGACTTCACTTTCATACTTACATTTCTTCACAACAGTTTGACATCTTTTCAATAGATGTTGTATCCTATTAAAAATTAAAAAAAATACTCAGATATAACAGTTATCAAGGCTTGATTCTATATCTATTTCATGATGTTTTTAATCATATTTGGAGAATATTCTAAAGATATAAAAAGATTATATATGGGTACTAAGCTGGGAAAAAGTGAGAGTGGTAGTGTATATAAGGACAGATATACACTACCAAATGCAAGATAGCTAGTTAGTGGGAAGCAGTCACATAGCACAGGGAGATCAGCTCGGTGCTTTGTGACCACCTAGAGGGGTGGGATAGGGAGGGTGGGAGGGAGATGCAAGAGGGAGGGAACATGGGGATATATGTATACATACAGCTGATTCACTTTGTTATAAAGCAGAAACTAACACACCATTGTAAAGCAATTATACTTCAATAAAGATGTTTAAAAAAAGAATTTTAAATTATCTATGCACATTGCTGAAATTCCCTTGGAAAAACAGAATCAACATTACCTTGTGCTAAAAAGAACCAATTTATTCAATTACAACCCCCCCCCCCAAATTGTAGGAGTCTCACTTCATTAAAAAATAACCTTTTATTACACTTGCCTTCTTGATAATTCTTTTAAAAGTCTATATTTAATTCAACTGTCATTAAATATGCATTAAAAAATAAATACCAAAATGATAAATGAAAGACACTACTGAACAGAAAACTGTCAAGAGCCAAAGAGCACTACTGGTTATGTATTTCTGTAAACAAAGCCAAATTCAACAAGGCAATGTATGCATTTGCCGTACTACAACATTTATTACTCTGAAAAGGAAAGCTAACTGATTAGTGGTTTTTTTTTTTCAAGAGAAAAACCAGTCCCTTCATAATAATGCAATTTCTCATTATGTGTTTTCTATAAAGCTGTTAACACAAATATATAAGAAAAACAACTCAATAAAGAGAAGAAAGCTTCTAGACATGCTGGTCTAATTCATGTTAATGGAAGACCTATCATTAGACTGAGAAACAGTGATGATAAGGAATATCCAAATAATCAAAACACAAATTATATAATCTTATTTTAGATATATATTTACATTTTAAATATACTTTTAAGTTGTACAAAAGAAAATATATTCTTTTAAATATACAAAAAAGTCTTCCTCCTTTTATCCTTTCCTTTATTAGCTTACTCAGATATAGCAGGTGGACTGCAGTTATTAAGCAGTACTATTCATGCAAATATTTGTGGCTGCAACTCCAATTGCACGAACTTCTTTAGCTATAGAACTCTCTTCCAATAATACTACTGAAAAGCACCTTTACTTCAAAAAACTCTTTAAAGTTACACGAATGGCTCAGAACATTAAATTCTTATGTATGAACAGTTGTCTAACTACAGTTGGCCCACATACAGGAAAACAAATCTATCATTTTTTAGGTGACTAGTAACTAATAACAGAGTTTCATTTCCAGATTTCCCAGGAATCTGTGAGGAGGCTATAGATTAGTCACTCTATATTCACTAATTTCTTAGCATTTTCTGAAATTCATGGTTTCCAATGACAATTCTATTTATAATTAACCTTTCCCGGTTCTGTTGCATAATTTCCTCAAAATAATGTTTTACTTTGTGAAAACACAGTCTGCAAATACATAAAAAAGTTTATTAAAGACTTAGAGGAAAGCTGGGGTTCTGGTTCCATATCAGAAAAAAAAAGTGAAGGAGGTAATTTAAATGGTGTCTTAGAACTGATGGTGACAGGTTATTCCAAAATAATTAAGATAGCTTGCGCAAAAATACAAAGGAAAAGAGAGGAAAGAAATTTAAAAGTGTTATCAGGAAAGGTATATAAATGGCCCCAAATTGCAGGTGTAGATAACACTTAAAAGTGGAAACTATTTCAGGATAAGGAAGGCAATTACAAGGTTAGACTACTTGAACTAGCCAATGTTACAGGATATTTTTACTGTGCAGAAACTTACAACTCGATTATAACTTTGAGGAATGTATTTGTGACAATAAAATAATCAGTTTTAAGGACTCTGAATTTAGACTTCATATGGGAAAAGCTCTTATTTTCAAGTGCTTTTGACATCTTTCTAGAATCTGGCTCAAGAAATACGAGGAACACTACCTTTCAAGTCATCATAAACAGACTGTCATTCAATCAAAGGATGTGATGTTTACCATGACTTTATGAACAGGATTTGCGAGGCTAGCCAAAAAAGACTATTTTTTTCCTCTAGAAATGGCAAATGCTTATCTCTCAGCTATGCAGAGTACTATTATAAGAAAAAAGAACAGCTAAACATGTCACAAAGTTTTTGAACTGATATTTATACAGCATACTCAGGGCAACACAAGTTATCATGCTATTGTATTTATATGCACAATAGAAACAGCAAACTAGAAGAGAAGAGAGGTTACTACTTGCAGGAATATTGACAACCATAAGTTATTTCCAAGTGCCGAACTAGGCTTAATAAACTTTTCGTTTTCTTTTATTAAGCAGGGAATTGTGGAATATTTCACACATGAAAAAAAAACTAAAAATATTTAAAACAGATTTTAGTGCAGCTAATTCCATTCAACATAAAAGACTCAATACCTTTAGTGACTATCACAAAGTGACCAAAAAGGTAATTGCTATCTTCACGGAGTATATTTTATAAATTCTTAGTTATATGTAAAACAGCTATCTAGGAAAACTCACTCTTCAAGGAATGATAAGAAACACTTTTTTATTGTATTATCTACAATCAAAATACCTTATTTCCAAAGAAATATTTATGTCTTGATTATGGTCTAATGATCAAAATATCCAAGACTTCTGCCAGTCTGCATAACTGAGATAAATGAGAATGCTTTCCTATTTTAAAAACCAGGAAGCTTATCTTCTAAAAAAAAAATAAATAAACTAGAAACAGGAAAGACTTACAGAAATTTAGGCCTCAAGTATTTTATCAACTATACTTTATCTTCTCCTGATGGCTCATCTTACTCTAAGAAATGATCTTTCAGGTTCAGTCTAAGGAAATATGTTTGACTTAAAAGAAAACTGTATCTCAACTAATAAGATTATAACTGGAATGGAAAAAAAAGTTTCTAATAGGAAGGGAGAGGAAGGTATTTATTGCCGATTGGAAAAATTGAGGGGGGGGAGGTGAGAGGCAAAGAGCAAGAATTTATCACCAGACGTTTCCTGGTTAACAGACCTGAGAATCTAGTCCTCTTGGAATAGACAGCTTGATGATACAATCCATCCAACTAACTCATTCTGCTTTCAGTTCATTCTCACAAAGTAACACTTTGCCATATATGTTGTTGTACAGGAGAAAGAATGTACTGCAGAGTCCTTTGGTACCTGACAATCATACATAAGGGAATAAATAGTCAACCTGGTTTATATGACTATCACTTTTGAGTCTAGAAGTAGAGTCACTGCTTCTGGGCCTGATTAACCCTGGAAACATTTTCAAAATGGAGTTTCCAGATCTGTCAAACTGAAGATCTGAGGAAAGTAATAACATTCTATCAGAAAGTTTCCTTGAAGACAGTTCGATCTAACCTCAAGGATAGCCCGCACTCTTTAGTCTTGTCATAGGTCTTGTTGATGCTTTTAACTCTACTGCACATACCTGATTCAATGACTCTGCTGATTTAACCTGGAGTAAAAAACACTATTAAGGAAAGTTTATCACAACTAGAGATTATATACCTGTTTTGTCTACTACTGATTTCTGCTAATTCTAAAATAGACTTTTACTTAACTTCCTAGAATTTCTGCTCAACATACAGAGAGCAACTCATTTAACTTTATGTCTTTCATAGCACCGAACAGCACAAACTATTCAAAGTGGGTACTCAATATATGTTTGCAGCACTAAACTAATTGAACATGGACAGAAATAACATGATTCCTTATCTTTAATTTTTTTCAGTCCAAAGAGAGAAAACTTTCTGTTAACCTTAGCTCTCTCTCCTCCTCTGAAGCCAGAACTCACTACTATATTACTCACTTGAAATAAATGGTTCATAAGCATCCATCTCCAACAAAGGACCAGCTACATCTTTTATTAGAGATCTTAAGTTAACAGAGACATTTTAATCAATCATGAAACCAAACTGAGAAGGCAGTAGATGTTACTTTTATAGCCACTTAAAACATTTCTTTCCAACATAATTCCCACACTCCTCTTCATCAAGCCATTTTCTGGCTGTATAAAACCTTAAGAAAGTTACTAAAATCCTGTATCTCAATTTTCAAATACTACTATTTACCTCATAGGTTTTTGTAGAAATTAAATGAGTTAATATGTTAGAGCCCTTAATAACTCCTCAATAAATGACAGGCCTAAGTTTTTATTGTAGGGCTTGCAGCTATCTTAATTACATTAGAATGTAACTAGAAAAATTTATGTTTAAACAAAAAAGTGGTTTTTATAATCAAAGATAAAATGGCATGGACTGTAGGAGACTACACAGATAAAATCCAATGTCCACAAGGGGCTTATAATCTAGTTGAAAAAGTAAGTACTAAGTACATAAAACATGATTCATTTACTCATTTATTGTCTATCAAAAATTTACTAAGTACATATTATGACACAGTCCTTAGCAACAAGGAGCTTACAGTCTAGTGAAAGTAGTTAAACATACAAGAAATAATTATACAGGAATACACCTAGGATGTCAGAGAGGAGGATTATATACGATAACATATATAAATAAGTCATACACTATTTAGAAACAGCTGAAAACTTACGTTTGCAATCAACAATCAAATCAAGGTCAACTACTCTTACATTTTTAGTACAGAATTATACTTTCATAAGATTTTTGGTTATCAGTAGAAGTAAGATGGGCTAATGTGCCCCTTTGGCCGGAATTTGAGAAGTAATTAATATAGTGATAGACTGTGACAGAGAGAAGCATATGAATCACTGTGGAAAAAGATCTAAAAGTTAACTATAAATATAAAATTCACTGTTTTCTCCAATACTATAAAGTTGTAAATTCAGATTAAAAATTCACGTGGATTCAGAACATGAACAATAAAATGGGAAAAACAGCAAGTACAACTCATAAATGTTTAGCTTCCTTACCAAAAAAAAAGCATCTATTTAATCACTCAAGCTATTCATCATGTTTTAAGAAAATTAAAATGCACTACTCCTATTGAAAAAAATCTATAGAAATAGATTTAAGTTGTTTTAAATTACTTTCAAGAAGTTTATTACATTGAGTAAAGAGAGAGGATGCAATATAAATACATTTTCACATAGGAACACGTTTATGCTAAAGAGCAATCCACTTCCACACATAATAATTACGATGCTAGCAGGAATTTTTAGAAAGAACGCTTTTCTATTACTATGCAATGTAACACAGTATGTATTTAAACTAATTCCTTGGCGAGGGGAGCCTAGTTTCTATAAAGTTCTCTACTGTATCCAAAATTCAAAGAAATATTATAGCCAATATTAGAATATGACATTAAAAACATATAAGAAGTAACAATTTAAATTTTAATGATTCTTCTAGGTTTTAAAAAAGTTAGAGAAGATACTTCCCGTAATATTATAATTAGAAATACTGTATTAAAAATATATTTTGTTTTTATTAAATGAAAACATAATTCAGAAAGGAAGACAAAATGCTGTACAGAGCTCCCTTTACAGAAATGTAAGTGAGCTGGGTTCAGCATAATTAGCAACGATTTCCATATTTGCAATGCTGATTTGGAGTTGAGTAAAGCAACGTAATTTGTACAGAGACTATACCGAATGCTGTTAATTCACCACACTGATTCAGAGGATACTTAGCAAAATTTCATTATAAGGATTAATAATCTCAGGACTACATTTCTAGGTACATGTTAAAAGGCAGGTAAGTCCACTAATCATCTGATTAATAAGAATGTTATTTAATAGATAATCCCATTTAAACTAATTTAACATTTTGAACACAAGATACTTTTCATTGTATAACATAATCAAGTTAAAATTAAGTCACTCCTGCATCTGTGATTCTGTCTATCTTTATTTAGGTAATCATGAGCCAGTGTTTAGGGGGGAAAACATTTTCTCCCTTTATTTTGAAAAGCTTTGCTTTAAGCTATCTTTAGCAATTCAAGTAGAGTCCAACAATAGTTACCTGTGAGACCAAATATAAAAAGCTCAATTTTTTTCTTTGAAAATTTAAAGCCTTTTACAAAATTTCAACTAAATATATCTTCCCCACCCCACCCTCAATCTCACCACAACTGAGAAAAGCACTAAGCTCCAGAGACGCCATCAAAAGCTTAAGCTTTTACACAAACTCCACGGTGCCCTGAAAACAAAAATGCTTGTATACAAAATTTAGATAAACTGTCAAGAGCAGTGTCATGGTATACAATAGCTCACTGTCAGACCCTCACCAGAAGGCGCTGCACCAGCTGTTACAGAGCTTCTTGATTAACTCTCTCCAAGCCCAGCAACTCAAAACATGACTAATACAATCACCCAGCACTCTTAGTGTTGGTGCTCATCAGAATGGACATTATTCTTGGCTGTGTGTGAACTACTGCTCAATAAGAAATTCTGACATCAATTACAATAATGACAACATCACTATCCATTTCATTCAGAAACAAACAAAAAGGCTAAACGGTGTAAGTAAGGAATAATTAGAATAATCTGTTCCCTAACTAAATAAAAAATGCTTCAAAGCAGACTTTGAAAACACTTTAACTTCAGTATTAATTTTAGTAAAAAGGAACAAGCATATATAGTTAAATCTTGTTTAAAATTAAATCTAAAAATAATCAAAGATAATCCTTTACAATTGGGTTTAAGATTAGTCTGTTCCATAGAAACATCAGGTTGTGTTGAGATCTTTTAACCTTGGAAATGGGATTAAAATCCACTGTTTTTAAATTTAAGTAATTTCTAATTATTTTATCTGGGTCACAGATAATCTGCTCTTACTAGGTCTAAAATGACATCAGATTATCATTACTATGATTATCCTGTTACCTTCTACTATCAATAAGATGGGATTTTTTCCTCTTATACAGGAGAGAAATGATTTTTCCAAGTAAGAACAAATAATGGGGAAAAGTTACTGAAAATTAATACACTGCTTCCTCAAAACCTCAACGTAAACCTAAATAGAGATAGCACTTGTTTTGCTTGTTTGTAGTCTACCAGGCCTATATTCAAGCTATGTAATTACATAGTTTCTATAATGAAATGATACTCCCACCAGTGTTTTCCCAAAATGCCTCTTGGTCTTTGGGGGCAGGAGTAGGGGAAGGAGGAAGATATCAATGAAGTAATTAAATTCACTGTGATTCTTTCTCCCCCTTTTCTTTCTTAGGCTAACTGACAAATTCGTCACTTCTTTCACACTGTAAAGAGAGATCCATGGATTCAGATTATGAGAAAAACATGTCCAGATGTGAAATATCCTGTAGGCAGTATTAATTTTTTCATAAAATGAAACAGCAAGCATATTTTATAAAGAAATGAAGCAAAATCTATATTTTAAATTTTAATATTAAACACTATTTTTAAATACTAATAATTCGTTAGATTTAAAATTAAATACTGAATGCATAACAACTTCAAATAATTAAGCCCTAAAGAACCTTAAATCAATGTGGGGAGGAGTGAATTCTGGAAACCTTTAAAAAAATGTTTTCTTCATTCAAAAAGAGTGGTACTTGAAGTTCACTATGGAAGCCCAGGTAAATGGAATTGAAATTTACTGTAATTTTTTTAAGTACTTAGATTCAAGAGGAAGTACAGTGCCTAAAGGTTGGACTAACAAATGGAATATATTCTCTCTCTTAATGCTTGCATTCCTTTTTAAATGTTTCACAAATGTATAATTTCCAAAGACATGAGACCTGTCTAGCACAGAGTGTTCTGAGAGGGTACTAAATGTATACAGAAAGAGATGAGACTTGGGGAGAGAGCATTATTTAACAAATGTGGTTTCTACTCAGTTTTAGAAATATCACAACATCAGACCCAATCTCCCTGTCTTAAAATGAAATGTTGTTCAATATTATAGCAAAAGAGAAAATCATGCAATTTGAAAATTAATATTAACATACTGATAGTACGGAACAGTCAGAAAGGAACCTGATCCTATATACCCTTTAAAAACCAGCATATACTATAAATAAATTTATGTCCAACTCAGAAGTGAATACTAAAATTTGAGAATAGGAATTCTTAAAATATCTTGAAGCCTTTGCTTCCAAACCCCACTTTCTGCTTAGGTGAGAAGGAAACTGTTACCCTCAGCTATAAACCTCTGACAGCTCTCAGAAGTAACTTGTAGTCTTAACAGCAACACTCTCAAACGCCCATTTCCAGTCATTAATCACAAGAAATTGGGGGAAATCAGAGAAACTTCATTCCAGGAAATATAAATATATACCAATGACTTGGGCAAATTCAAAAGTGGAAATTCAAAAATGCAAGCATAACCTGGCAATTTTGACTTGACTTATGAATAGGTTATAAAATAATTATGAATGAGTATAAAAGCAGAGAAAAAAGATGTTAGGGGAAGACCTATTCTCGTCCACAGGAATGTGATTAATATCATGTCATTTATCATCATCACTAGATAAATCACAAGAGATATTAGAAAACATTTCAAGCCACTGAACAATAATAAAAACATATTTAAACAGACATTATACAATCCATGAATGTCCAATAAGCACATGAAGAAGTGTTCAATATCATTAGTCATCAAGGAACTGAAAATTAAAACAACCAGATACTATTAAAACCTACTAGAACAGCTGCAATTAAAAAGACTGACAACAATAAATGTTGATGAGGATGTGGAGCAACCAGAATTCTCATACATTGTTGGTCAGAGACCAAAATGATACAGTTACTTGGGGAAAAGGCCTGGCAGTTTCTCATGAAATAAAAGATAAACCTGTCTCAAGTGACCAGCACTTCTTCTCCTAGGTATTTACCCAAGAAAATGAAAACATGTTTCCACCAAAAGACTTGAACAAGAATGTTCACAGCATTTTTATTCATAATTACCAAAATCTGGAACCAGACCAGTTGTCTTTTAATAGAATGGATAAACAAACTGTGGTATAGTCATACAATGGAATACTACTCAGCAATAAAAAGAAATTATCAATACATGCAACAACATGGATGAATCAAAAAAACATTATATTAAAAGAAAGGAGACATATTAATGGGTATATATGAAATTCTATAACCAATACTACTCTGTGATGGATGGGAAAAAACCCAACAGATCACTGCTGCCTCTGCAGAGGACATGGACTTACTGATATGAGGCATGAGGGAACTTTCTAGGGTGATGGTAATATTCTCTATTGTGAAAGGGGTTTGGGTTGCACATGTGTGCATTTATGCCTTTCACTGTATGTAAAATTTGCCTCAAAGGAAAAAATATAAACAAGCACTGAGCTCCAGTTAATGATTTGTGTGGTGAACTATCTGATGCTGCAAATTACTTTGATATATATTACAACATATAACGGATGGATGGACAATTTGAAGTGAGATAAAGCAAATACTCTAAAATGTTAATTGTGGTTGAGGATTCACTGTAAGATTCTTTAAAATTTCCTGTGTGTTTAAAATTCTTCCTATAAAATCTAGAGGGGAAAGGTTATTATGAGTACCTTGCAAAATATTAAAACAATGGTTACACAATAAATATGTTTTCCTTCCATTTCTGACTGCATTCTTCCAGTTTTCTTCAGAGGCCAGTACCATTACTAGTATCTCATGTGTCTTTCCATAGACAGTCTTTGCATATAGATAGAGGGATAGAGAGAGAGCAACCTCCACATTATCTCTTTTTTTTGAAAGTTAATGTTTTTATTAACATTTCTTATTAAACCATAAGAGAAAAGAACACCTGAATAGAAAACAAAGGACATCAACAAACCATATATAAAATGAATAAATAAATGAATGAATATGAACAAATGAATAAAATTAACATTTAACTTATGCTAGAAATATTCTTTTTTTGTTAACAGCTTTATTGACATATAATTCATATACCATAAAATTCACCCATTTAAAGTATACAATTCAATGGTTTTTTAGTATGTTCACAGAGTCATACAACCATCACCACAATCAATATTATAACATGTTCATCACCCTATGAAAGAAACCCTGTACCCTTTAGCCATTATCTCCAGCCCCCACTAGCTCCCCAACCCCACACAACCACTAATCTACTTTGTCTCTATAGACTTGCCTATTCTGGACATATCATATAAATGGAATCATACAAATACATGACCTCTTGTGACGGGTTTCTTTCACTTAGCATAATGCTCTCAAGGTTCATCCATGGTGTTGCATGCATCACGACTTCACTTCTTCTTATGACCAAATAATATTCCATTTTATGGATATATACCACATTTTGTATATATCCATTCACCAGCTGATAGATATCTGGATTGCTGAGAGTTTTGGTCTATTATGACTAATGCTGCTATAAATATTCATGTACAAATTTTTATGTGAACATACATTTCATTTCTCTTAGGTACATACCTAGGCGTGGAATTGCTGAATCAAAACATAACTCATGTTTACTTATAGAATGGTCAGACTATTTTGTAAAGCACCTGCACCCTTTTACATTCCCACTAGTAGTGCATGAGGGTTCTGCTTCCTCTGCATCCTCACCAACCTTTGTTATTACCTTTTTTTATTATAGCCTCCTAGTGTGCATGAGAAGTGACACCTAATTATGGTTTTGATTTTCATTTCCCTGGTAACTAATGATGTTGAGCATCTTTTCATGTAGTATTTATTGTCCATTTGTATCTTCTTGGAAGAAATGTCCATTCAGGTCCTTTCCCCATGCTTTAATTAGGTTGCCTTCTTATTACTGAGTTTAAGAGTTCTTTATTCTAGATACAAGTCCCTTATCAGATACACAATTTGCAAATATTTTCTCCCATTCTGTGAGCTGTCCTTTCACTTTCTTGATAGCATCCTTTGAAGTGCAAAAGTTTACAGTTTTGAGTAAGTCCAAATTATCTTTTTTTTCTTTATTTACGCTTTTGGTTTCATATCTAGGATATTATTTCCTAGTCTAAGATTTACTATTGCCTAATCCTTACTATTGCCTAATCCTATGTTTTCTTCTAGGAGTTTTATAACTTTAGATCTTATATTCAGGTCTAGGATCCATTTTGAGTTAATTTACATATATGGTATGAGGTAAGGGCCCAACTTCACTCTTCTGCATGTGGATACCTAGCTGTCCCAGCAGTATTTGTTGAAAAGACTTTTCTTTTCCCCTACTGAATAGTCTTGCTACTTACTCTTGCTGAAAAACTGATTGACCATAGATATATATGTCTATTTCTGGACTCTCAATTCTATTTCATCTATCTTTATGCCAGTACAACACTTTCTTGATTACTGTTGCTTTAAAGTAAGTTTTGATGCATTTTCTTACATTTTTTTCCACTGAATATAGTCTTATAAACACTTGAGTTTCCATACACTATATCAATATAACAATGAAGATCTTTTTTAATATACACACTTATTTACACACATGTGAAAAAACAGTATCTAGAGGTTGGTCAAAAGGGTTGTGCCTTTAAAATTTTGATAGACATTGACAAGTTGCCCTTCAAAAAGTTTATACCAATTAATACCCCCGCCAACAACATACGAAAAAGCCTATTTACTCTGCATCTTCTGCAATGCAGTGTATTTCCAAACTTTTAAATCCTTAACCAATGTTATTTTTCTCATTTTTAAAATCTTTTCTGTTGTGACAAATCCGCTTTGGCTAATAAATACATTAAAAAAAACCCCGTTTAATTACTAATAAAATGTTTCTACCAGCAACATTCCATTTTTTGGAATTTACCTTAAGTTAGTAGTTTAAAGAGGAAAAAGAGATGTTCAAAGAGCTATTTGTAATACAGAAAAAAAAGATTGCATAGTAGATGCTGATCAACAGAAAAATGATTAATTAAAATATGTTATGTTCACTAAACAGTATATCCAACTATTAAAAACTATAAACATGATATCTGTAGCCATATAAAAATACTTTAATCTAATTTTTAAAAGCAGGATACAAAATTATATGTACACTCTGTACACTGATTATAACTACTTTAAAATTACACAGGCATATGGAAATGGAAATACATAAATGACTACGGATAAGTTTCCTCTTTAATTTCTAAACTTCCTGTAACTTTTTAGAATTAAGTTCATAATTAGAGAATATGTTCACAAATACATTACTTTACATTAAAAATATACTTACTGTGATGATGCCAATTAGTTGAGTATAAAAGAGTCCAGTTATTCCAACTAACATTGTAATGCCCATAAAGGCAGCTAGTCTCATTATGGCCAATTCATGTCTAACAACAAAGAGGTCCTATAAGAAGAAAAAGAAAATCTTAAAAACAATTCAAAAATTACTTACAGTTGCAATAATAAAGAATTGAGCCATAACATTTTCCCTTATTATCTTAAAAGAACTACTCTCCCCATTTTTTAGTTTATTCCACTTAATAAACATATAAATATTTGAAAATTTAAAAAATAATTGTTTTTAATTCATAGTAGCAAGCTGAAAAATGGGATCTTACTACTCAATTGTCATAAAAACCCCTAATCCTAAAGTTGCAAATTAACCATGCTCATTTACTATTTGGAGCAAAAACAAAACAGAAAACCCTCCAAAAATCAAAAAACAAAAACAAAACAGATAGTGTACAATCTCTGGTTCAACAAAAGGAAATTTTATTATGGTACCGCTAAAAAGCTTGAATGCACAAGTCTGATTCATAATATTAAAGTTCAAGTGGCCAAGATACCTAGAGATTATGTATTTTAGTCAAAATGAGGGGGTAACACAAATAATAGGATCACATGAACAGCCCTCTGGCAAGACCAACTCATTCGTTCATCCATCCACTCACTCAACTACCACTGCCAAGCACTGAGCTATGTAGTAGAAATGTAAAAAGGATAAAGATATGGTCTGTGCCCTCAAGAAGTATGCAGTTTATTCAGAGAGAGAGCCCAACTCTGCAAAACTCCAAAACAATGTGATATATACTTTAACAGGAATGTGTGCACAGAGGACAGTAGAAACATAAAGGAATGCCTAGACAGGAGACAGAAATGGAAACGCTGTGAGGGAAAGCTGATTTTCCAGCCCAGGGCATGAAAATGAGGGTCTTGAAAGTGATCAAAAGAAACTGTGGCAGGAGGTCAGGAAAACCAGGAGAAGCCATTTCATTTACCCTCACTGTTCTTTCACTCTCTCTCCCTTGTCTGGCCAGACCATTCCAGTCGAGGGAGAGAGAGTGAAAGAATAAAGACTTCTGGAAACCTGTAGTTACTAGGCTTTGGAATAAAATAGCCACAGTGGATAAAAAGCAACAAACGAATGGGAAGGACCCCAAAACATAACCACTCACATGCTCTTTTAATACTGATTCAGGTTAAGGCTTAAAGGTACCCTAGTAGCAATACCAGAAACAGGGGGGTCACCGAACATAATGATCTTGTTTGAAACAAAAGAACTGATGCTTTTCTGTGTGGCACAGTGATCATCCACCTGACTTAAGCAAAACTCTGAGTCCACACCCAAACCACTCAGTTTATTAGCCAGGGAAAACTTAAAATTCACCAAGCCACTTAAGGTGTTATGTAACAGTTACACATTAGTTTTGACTACTTCAAAATTTCACTAAAAAGAGCCTAATGCAAAATCCTTACCAAACATGTAAAGAGGAAAAGATGGGGCTATGAATGATATTAAAAATTCAGTACAGTAAACTCTGCTATTATGCTGTATGAAAACACAAATATGTTCCAACATGATACATTAGGCAACAACCTGAGCATAGCAAGACTCTTGTGTTTGCTTATGTGTGATTTTATCTGCAAGAAACCCAAGATGAACAGTAAAAACTTCACCCAGCTAAACCAAGCCATACAGGAATACACAAAACACACCCCCCCAAACACCTACTGGCTAACTCAATTTGTTATGTGTGTTATGAGCCACACTCATCCGTACCTGGTATCACAATTTTCCCTCCAATTTCATATGACTCTCCTTCCATCACTTCGTAATAACTCACATAACACAACCCTTCTGATGCCCACTTCCACAAGAAAATTTCAGGTCTCTTCTAAGGTAAAGCGCAATGTTTGTTATAGTATTTACGTATTTCTTAACTAGTTAACATGTCTAAAACCGTGCTGCTATTTTTATTAGGAACGCTTTTAAGTGTCACTAACAAAGTTTTTGAGTGTTGTGTCTTCATTTTCCCATAAGCCCTATGGTTTTCATTGCATGATTTTGCACAGTGGGGCAAATTTTAGGAATGAACATACTGTGTCATAGTAGAGCTTACCCTAATAAAAATACACATGGTTCCCAATTTACAACGGTTCACCTTATAATTTTCTGACTTTTAAGATGCTGCAACTTTGGATATTTTCAACTTAGAATG
The DNA here is from genome assembly GCF_000442215.2 of Lipotes vexillifer. NCBI lineage: Eukaryota > Metazoa > Chordata > Mammalia > Artiodactyla > Lipotidae > Lipotes > Lipotes vexillifer. The sequence goes on from NW_006792454.1 coordinate 2,560,203, forward strand.
GGCTTATCAGGATGTACCCCACTGTAAGTCAAGGATGATCTGTGCCATATATGACCAAATAAAATGCATCCTCTTTTCTCCCACTGAAAAGATTAAAAAACTTTTTTGTCCACTAGAATTTATACATGTTAGGGATGAAGATGAGACTAAAAGATCTACTTAAAATTACATTTATTCACTTAGGTATACATTTATGTTAGAAAGTACTTGTGTAAAATAGTAAATTAATTCAGAAATTGCTTTTTATCACTCTTACATTTTCAAAAAATGCATCCCAACTTTACACACACATAATTAACATCAGTACTAAATCCATATTTTGAGTCATTTAACATACTTCTCCAGAGCACAACATCTTTACTTCTATCTTAGGTTTTTTTTTTTTAGATCTAGTACTTTTTGAATCCAAAAATTGGCTTGGGAAATTTTATCTACATCACAAGCATCCATTTGCTATTCAAATCTTTATGACATAATCAGTGTTATTATGTCTGAATTGTGTCTCTCCAGAAATTCGTATGTGGAAGCCCTAACCCCACCCTCACCCCAGCACTTCAGAATGTGAGAGTATTTGGAGAGAGGGCTTTAAAGAGGAGATCAAGAAAAATGGGGCCCCTAGGGTGGACATTAATTCAATCTGACTGGTATCCTTATAAGAAGAGGAAACTCAAAAACACAAAGTGACACCACGGATGCTCAAGCACATGCGAAGACACAGCAACAAAGTGCCATCTGCAAGCCAGGAGAGAAGCCTCCAGAGAAACCAAACCTGCCGACATCCTGATCTTAGACTTCCAGCCTCCAGAACTGTGAGAAAATGAGTTTCTGCTGTTTATGCCCCCAGTCTGTGGTATTTTATGTCGCCCTAGAAAACTAATACAGTAACTGTATTTCTTTATCATTTTCATTCCTTTCCATTTTTTGGTTAAGAAATGTGCTTATACAGAGAGAAATGCATAAAACATAAGTTCAGTTTAGAGAAAAGAATGCAAACATTTGAAAACATGCAGATGCTTTCCTCAGTGCATTTCTTCCCCATCACATCCTCTCCCGCATCCCTACCTTAAAGAGAAAGGTTACTGATCCGTTCTTCAGACATTTTCGATACTAAATTTCAATTGCATATTACAAATATCTTTTCCTACTCTGAGTCTACTTTTTCATTCTCTTTATGGCATCTTTGGATAATCCCAAATTCTTAATTTTAATGTAGTCCAATTTATCAATCTTTTATTTTATTGCTTTTTATTTCCTGTTTAAGAAATCTTTCCCAACCCTGACGTAATGATGACATTCTCCTATATTACCTTTTAAAGCCTTTAAAAGCTTTATAGCTTTGCCTTTCACATTTAGGTCACTAATCCACCTGGAATGGATTGTGCACTGTGAAATACAGGGTTCTGAATTTACTTTTACTATATGAATACTCAATTGTCCCGGGACGGTTTATTTAAAAAGCTGTCCTTTCCTCAGAAATCAGAGGTCAAGTGTCCATACGTGCCTGAGTCTGATGTGGGCTCTCTATCCTGTTCTCTTCGTTTATTTGTTTATCCCCGTACTAGTGAGCACATCTTAGTTACTATGGCTTTGCAATAACTCTCCATACCTAGTAGGCCAACTCATCCCAACTTGTTCTTTTTCAAGAATATCTTGGTATGGGACTAAGAGACACAAACTACTAAGTATAAAAGTTTTATACTAAGTTTTATACTAAGTATAAAACAGATAAGCAACAAAGATATATTGTACAGCACAGGGAAATACAGCCTTTGTTTTGCAATAAATTTAAATGGAGTATACTCTATAAAATATTGAATCACTATGTTTTATACCTGAAAATAACAAAATATTGTAAATCAACTACACTTCAATGTAAAAAAAGGAATGTATTGGTTATTCTAGATACAGTTGACCCTTGAACAAGGCGGGGGTTAATCTGCATATATCTTATAGCAGGCCCTCAGTATCCATGGTTCCTCAGCATCAGCGGATTCAACCAACCATCAATCCTGTACTACTGTAGTACTTACTACTGAAAATATCCACATATAAGTGGATCTGCACAGTTCAAATGTGTATTGCTCAAAGGTCAACTGTAATTTGTATTCCCATAAAAATTTTAAATTAGATTTCGAGTTACAACACACTCAGACATACACACACATATGATATATTCTCTCCACTAAGAGTCACAATTTTCCCCTAGAGGTCTTGTGCTTTTTAAAGTCAGATTTAATTCCTGTTTCTTGATTCTATTATAAATGGTTCTGCTGTTAATTTCATTGTCTAAAGCACTGTTTGCTAGCATACAGAAATAAAACTGATTTTTTAAAATATTGTTTTATAGTCACACTTCTTAAACTTTCTTAAAAATTCCAAAGAATCTACAGATAAGTTATTTACATGATCATTCCATCTAAGAGTAATGATGGTTTTCTTCATTTCAGCAGTTATACCGTCTCTTTCTTCCTCTTGCCTCACTGCGTGGACTAGAAGTCCTAGCACTATATTTAATAACAATGGCAATGGGGGCACAGCAGGCATCAACACCTTGTCCCTCAACTTGGAGGGAAAAAGGTCAACATTTCATCATTTAGCATTCTACAGCTATTGTGTTGGGTTCTGTGTGTGGTTTTTGGTTGGTTGTTTGTTTTGGAACCTTTTATCTCCCTAAAAAAGTTCTCTAGTTCTAGTTTGCTAAGAGTTTATAACATGAATGGAGGCTGAATTTTATCTTTGTCTTCACACACTAATACATACAGTCTCCATACATCTGGGTTTTTATCCCCTAATTTGTTAACTGATAAAGTATACTGACTGATTTTCTAGTGTAAAAACAACCTTTCATTCCTAAGATAAACTCAACTTGATCAAGCTGGTTATATATGACCAGATTCAATTTGCTAAAATTTTGTTTAGGGGTTGTTTATCTATGTTCATAATCAGACTAATTTCCTTTCATTCTCTTATTGTCCTTAATAGGTTATATACCCAACATATGCTATACACATAAAATGAGTTGGGGAGTTTCCTCTTTTTCTAGTGCTTTGAAGACTATGCATAAGACTGGAATTACTGTTTCCTTTCATATATGATAGAGGTAGGACTCACTAGTAAATGTGTGAATATTCTTTTCAGGAAAAGTTTTAACTACTCACTCATGATCATAGGACTACCCATGCTTCCAACTTCTTCTTGCTGCTATACTATGCTTATGATTGGGAAACTCAGTAAGGTACAGATGTCAACTAACCAAACTGATGTATAGAACTAATACAATCCCAATAAAATTCCCCCACCAGTAGAGTATATACTGTTATATACTGGTAGGAGTTTTTTACTTTGTTTTGATTTGTAAATTGCTAAGTAAGCTGTTTCTAAATTTCACTGAAAAAGACAAAAGCAAACGATAGCATACCACTCCTATATAAGAAGAACAAGGAGGAGGGTCTGCTCTACTGCCTGCATTCTCAGTAGGGGTAGTATCGCCCCCAGGAGGGAGAAAATTGGTTCTTGGAGGAAAAAAACACTTAGCTATTACAGTGATTTGTGGCTGTCCACAAATCAATCCTACCTGACAAAACCTTATTCCTTAGTATTTAACTTCATAGAGAAAAGAAGAGAAAGTGTCTAAAAAGGCTCCTGATGGGAGCAATAATAACGAGAAAAAAAAAAAAAGGCAGAAAAACACTCATACTGGATAGCAAGATTTATTATAAAACTACAGTTGTAACAGTGTGGTGCAACCACAAAGATAGACTAATGGACTAGAAAAAAAGCAGAAACAGATACACACATATATGGCTCTTGGTTTATGACAAAGATGGTATTGCAGAGCAGAGTGGAATTATCTCTTCAATAAATGGCGCTAAATCAATTGGATATCCATCTGTGAAAAAAATGAAATCCTAACTCCTATCTCATAAGCATTATAAAAATCAATTCCGGGTAGAAATATAAAAAATATAATACTTGGAAGACAATATAGGAGAATTATATTGATGATTTAGGATACAAAAATACGTCTTAAATTGAACCTCAAAAGCACTAACTAAAAAGGAAAAGACTGGTAAGTTGGAGTAAAGTTAAAACTTCTGCTCATCAAAAAATAGCATTAAGAGAGTAAAAAATTTAGCTACAGAGAAGATATTTATAACATACACAATCATAAAAGGACTCAAATCTAAAACATCCTACAATTACCAGGAAAAAAAAAAAAGTCAAATAACCCCCCTACCAAACATGCAAAATAAACAGACCACTGCACCAAACAGGTTATACATATGGTCGATAAACATGTGAAAAGGGGCTCAATAACACAACGAAGTACTGCTCATCCCCACTAAAATTACAAACTTTAAGATGACTGGAGGGCATTATGTTAAGTGAAATAAGTCAGACAGAGAAAGACAAACACTGTATGATATCACTTATATGTGGAATCTAAAAAAACACAACAAACTAGTGAATATAACAAAAAAGAAGCAGACTCACAGATATAGAGAACAAACTAGTGGTTACAGTGGGGAGAGGGAAGGGGAAGGGGCAATGTAGGGGTAGGGGGAAAAGATGTACAAACCATTAGGTATAAAATAAGCTACAAGGATATACTGTACAACACAGGGAATATAGCCAGTATCTTGTAATAACTATACATGGGGTACAGCCTTTAAAAATTGTGAATCATTATATTGTACACCCATAACTTATGTAATATTGTACAGCAACTATACTTCAATTGAAAAATAAAGGAGATACTTTTAATATTATGCCATTAAAAAAAAAAAGGAAAACCTGAAAAAGTATTAGCAACACTATGAAGTAACGTGAACTTACATACTCTACTAGTGGGGTTTTGAATTGGTGCCACCACTTCGGAACAGTATCTAACAGTATCTAAAGGAACGTACACATAACCTTTGAACACAGCCACTTCTAGCTGTACATTCAAGTGAAACACATGCACCTGTACAGCAAGAGACATGAACAAGGTTGCTTCTGGCAGCATTATTTGTAACAGCCCCAAACTGGAAACAATGTAAATGTCCATCAATAGAATGGACATATAAACTATTTTACATTAAATGAAATATTATGGACTTCCCTAGTGGTGCAGTGGTTAAGAATCCGCCTGCCAATGCACGGAACACGGGCTCGATCTCTGGTCCGGGAAGATCCCACATGCCACAGAGCAACTGAGCCTGTGTGCCACAACTACTGAAGCCTGCGTGCCTAGAGCCCACGCTCCGCAACAAGAGAAGCCACCACAATGAGAAGCCTGCGCACTGCAAGGACAAGTAGCCCCTGCTCGCAGCAACCAGGGAAAGCCCGCGCACAGCAACGAAGATCCAACACGGCCAAAAATAAATAAATAAATAAATAAATTTATTAAAACATGAAATAGGGGCTTCCCTGGTGGCGCAGTGGTTGAGAGTCCACCTGCCGATGCAGGGGACACAGGTTCGTGCCCCGGTCCGGGAAGATCCCACATGCCGTGGAGCGGCTGGGCCCGGGAGCCATGGC
>NW_006792454.1:2565783-2574649 GCF_000442215.2 Lipotes vexillifer
CCGGGAAGATCCCACATGCCGTGGAGCGGCTGGGCCCGTGAGCCATGGCCGCTGAGCCTGTGCGTCTGGAGCCTGTGCTCCGCAACGGGAGAGGCCACAACAGTGAGAGGCCCGCAACCGCAAACAGAAAAAAAAATTAAATAGTATGAATATTTGTAGCAATGTTCATAGCAATGAAAATAAACTGTATCTAATGTAACAAAAGAATAAATCTTATAAATATTGCTCAAAGAGGCTTTGCCATCATTCACTGAGCTGTATGTTTTTATTTTTGTGCACACCTATATATGTGTATTATATTTTACAATACAAAAGGTACAAAAACTGAAACTGCAGTAAAAAGAAAGTTGTGATCATGAAATACTAAATACAAAAATACTTTCTCAATTTTAGAATAGAAACAGAACTCTTTTAAAATATATATAGCAAAATGAAAACGTTTAGTTACATATGGCCTGTGAAAGGACAGACAAAAAATGTCAAATAAGTTATAGAAAAGGATACAAGAGACAAAGGGAAGAAAGAGAGAGGAGGAGTCGGACTGGCCTTCTGAGCTCATCTACCACTTTCTTCCTGGACCACTCTGATCCCACCACATTGAGCTCTTTGCTATTTCTCAAACATATGAAGCAAACCCCACATCAGTGATGTTACACTTAATTCTTCCCAGCAAAATCTTTCCCCAGATATCCACAGGTTTACTCCCTCATTTTCTTTAGGTCTCTGTTTAAACATCACCTTATCAGAGACCCATTTGTTTATTTTTACCAGGGCCCATTTGCTTATTTTGCCTTGACCAAACTACAGAAAATCCCAGCATTCCCTACTGCCTTGGTCTATTTTATTTTTTCTAGAGTACTTACCTCCATCTGATATTTACTTATTTATGTAATTATGTATGTATTTACTATCTGTCTCTCACAACAGTAAGTTTCTTGAAGATGGGAACTCTTGACTGTTTTGTTCAATGATGAGTCCCTGGAGCCTAGAACTCGCTGTAGCTCACAGTAGATGCTCAATAAATGTTTACTGAATGAATAAATGAAAATGAGGAAGAAAGCTAGCCAGAAAAGCAGTCTCCCCCAACACATGAAGAGTCAGAGTACTACCTACAAAGACTATTACACACATGAAATAGCAGAGAGAAACACAGAAAAAGAAACACACAGGCAACATGTACATAGACACATGTCACACAAACCAAGAGAGGTGGAAAAGGACACTTACGTGAAATAATATTCCTATATTCCTATCTGCTAATTACATCATTTAAAATTTCAAAATGTTACACAACTAGGGAGCAGTGGGGTCATCACCTCCTGATGCAAGCTAAATGAAAATAAACCAAGGATCAGATTTGGCTATTTATTATCTAGCAAATAATTCTTCCAATACTTGGTCTGTGAATTCCTTGAACTCATTTCTTCTAATAATCTTATTCCAATCTCAATCCAAATTCTATGATTATATCCTCTACCTTAATATTTCCCATCACTGTGCTCATAACATGATTGCAAATTCAAACACATCACCTTCTGAATACCACCTTGTATCTTTCAATCTAACTCCCTGTAGACCATCAATGTTAATACATTCTCAACCTCAACGAACATCCGATCTGTTGACCCAACCACCATTTCACTGTCCATCAATGCCTTCCTCCAATACCTTCACTTGACTTCCTACTTGTTTACAGTCCACACTACATGGTTATAATTTCTCCTTCAATATATACCATCAACTTTCTTTTTTTTCTTTTTTTTCTTTTTTTTTTGTGGTACGCGGGCCTCTCACCGCCGCGGCCTCTCCCGCTGTGGAGCACAGGCTCCGGACGCGCAGGCTCAGCAGCCATGGCTCTCGGGCCCAGCCGCTCTGCAGCATGTGGGATCCTCCCAGACCAGGGCATGAACCCGCGTACCCTGCATCAGCAGGCGGACTCTCAACCACTGCACCACCAGGGAAGCCCCCATCAACTTTCTTGATGCTCTCTTTCACCAGTGCTCCCTGGTTTCACCGGGTACTCCTGCTTAGTCACCTTTCTGTTTCCTCCTCATCTTTCTGTCTTCTAATATTTAAGAGTATTCCAGGCTTAGTCTTAAGACCTCCTTTCTTATCTAGCTATACTTACTCCCTAGAAAATCTCCTATCAGGTCCCATGGCTTTAAATACCATCTTTACACCTAAAGGTCCCAAATTTATATATCTAGCTCAGACCACTCTACTGAAATCCAGATTCCCGTATCTGTCTACTTCACAACATCTCTTCTTGGATATCAAATAGGCACCTCAATAGAACCAAAATCTTTAAACTTTTTCCTAAAACTTACTCTTCCTCCAAGCTTCTCCATCTCAGTAAATGACAACTCTATTCTTCCAGTTGTTCAGGACATAAAACCTTGCAGTCACCCTCTACCTGTCACTTTCTATCTCATACCCCACATCCAAATCAACACTAAATCATGTCAGCTCTTAAACTATAACTCACTACTTCTCAACATTCCACTACTCCCCACGTCATCTTGTTTGGACTATATTTTAACAGTCTAGTAACTGGTCTTCTTGCTGCCATGATTGTCCCTAAATTTATTCTTCCTAGCAATCAGGTTTCTTTCTCTAATGTAAATGAGTTTGTGTAATTTTGCTAAAAAACCTTCAAAAGCTTCCAAGTCCCAACCACTAAACATCCTGACAAAACAAAGTCTCACCTTCAATCCCAGCCCTCACTGCTCTCAATTCATCTCCTACAACTCTCTCCCTAACTCACTCCACTCAAGATACACTGGCCTCCTTACTCTTCCTTAAAAATGTCAAGCATGCTCCTACCTCACAGTCTTGGCATCAGTTCTTTCCTCTCACTGAAATGCTCTTCCTCCCAACATCAGTGACATGCTTGAGCTCCAGGTCTCTGCTCAAGTGTCACTATGAGAAAGGCCTTCCTTGACTATATCATCAATCATTACTTTCTATCCCTTACTCACCTTTATTACACTTCATAATACTAATCTTGTATACCATATATTTGTTTATTGCCTGTCTCCCCCAATTAGAATGCAAGCTCTTTAATTCAGGAACTTCGTTTTGTTCATTGCTTCATCCTCAGAGCCTAGAATGGCTACCATGCACATCGCAGGCGCTCAATAAATATTTAAATGATTTACTGAGTGTTCTTCATAATTTTTGAAAACAAACAACTGTTTTACAAATAAAATTTTACATATAAAATAATAGTCTTATATTAAATAGTAGGAAGCAATTTTATTTACAAACTATTATTTATAAGTCGTTTTGTGTTTTTATGAGACTAGCCTGAGAATTAACATGTGAGGTATTTGTTATCTTCCTCCTACTGAAGGGGTTTCTCAACCTCAACATTACTATACTTTGGGCCAGATCAGCCTTTGTTGTAGGAGGTGGTACTATGATTGTAGGATATTTAGCAGCATCCCTGGCCTCTACCTACTAAATGCCCATAGCATTCTCCCAGTTGTGACAACCAAAAAAGTCTCCAGATAGCATTACCAATGTCTCCGGGGTGGAGGGAGGGAAGTGGGGCCAGAGACTCCCTCCTTCCCCCACTGTAATACTGGAAGGGATTTGTTTTCTCTGTTTTTCAAAAACGAAAATAGCTTAGATCACAACTAAGATATCTAAAGTATACAGATTTGAATTTTCAAACTGGCTAAATAACCAACTTCACATGCTAAGGTTAGGTTCATGTGGCAGTTACTCTTGCATAAAGTAAAATCCTACCATATCCGTATGGTTATCAGCACTTTTGGAAATGGGCCTCCGCTTAAGTTTTATCATTACATTCAAAATTATAGGCAAAGAAGTTACACGATTATTCTGTATATCCTTCTCACCTCCAGCCCCCAGGTAAAATGTACTTTTTTTCAGTCTTGTTAAATCCTAATGGAAACTAATATCTAAATGAAAAAAATCACTATTCATACTTGACTCATGGCTATCACTGAGTGACCAGAATTACACATTCAATTTTGATACAGATATAAATGCAGCTTTCTTAGGGAGCAAATTTCACTGGCACCTGACTGCTAGGTTCATGGCTGAGGGTAAAATATTTCAGAAAAATCATTTTGTCTGCCTTCCCATCTTTTAGCAGTAAAAACTCTAGAAAAGTTATAGCTGTTCAATAAGAAAACAAGATACTATATTTTCTTGCTACATTTACCATTTAATACAGTACTATAGCATTTGATAAAAGTAAAAGATGAGTGAGACAATAAAATTGCTGCCAGCGTTTAACCATTTAAACTCAAAGTGACTGAAACATTCTCACAGAGAAATAAAACTGCTAAATTTTTATGCTAAGTGCTATAATATTCATAAATAATTAGCTATATAAAATTTAATGAGGACATTTATTCAGTAGATCTGGTACTACAATGCAAAGTCAAGATTTAGCATAAGGTTTCTTTGTTCTGTCTGTCAGTAAAAGCACAGGGATATATGACATATAGAATTGACAACTGTTAGAATAATAGGGTAGTCTTATACTTTTTTTTTTTTACAAACGTAAACTAATTATATATCTGACACCACACCTTCCAAGCAAAAAAAGAAAAAGAGAAAGAAAAATTTACCAAGAGATGCTACTACCTCCACTAACATTTCAGGATACAAAGGCAAAAACACCAAATTACCCTTATACTTGCTAATGAAATAATTTTCATTTCATATTTATCTTAATTCCACACTATTCTTGGCTATTCTTGCCAAAAATAAACTAAATACATATTTCAGCAATTTTATTCATTCTCAAGTGCCCACAATAAATGACCCTATATAAATATTGAGTAAAGCCTAAATCTTTTTTTTTAAATAGCGATAAATAACAGAAGTGCTCAGGATACTTTGAGATTGATTATATAAAAAGGTTAAACTAAATTGTAAAGAGCTTTACTAATATTCAGAGCTACCTGCAACTAAGTCCTCTGGCTACTTCTATTCTTTGTTAGCCAAAAAGCTACACAAATAACTCTGTGGCATAGTTCTATCCGACATCAAATCCCTAGCAATACTATTAGATAGGAGCTAATGAGAATAATAATAATGTATCTTCCTAGCTGAAGCTGTTGGCTGGACTGCTAAACATTATTTATTTTCCTCTTCTGAATATTGGCAGCATGTCTTTTATTCAAATTCTCACCCTTCCTTCCCCACCTCTATCACTCTACCCATAACCTTAAATGCAGTTAGTATATTAGTTTTTGCCCTTCACATAAAAATAGATACAAAATAATCAGCTGGAAATTATATTAATCTACTTCATCTAAAAACAATTTAAAACATATAACTTTAGAACTATGCCACAAATGATTAGTTGCATAAGCTCTACACTAATAGCTACCAATTACTTAAGAAAGAAAACAACTTGTTTTCTCACATAGAAAGAAAGTAGAGATAGTACTGCCTACAATATGTGATTATCATCAGGTACATAATTTTAAAAATATTTTTAACCTACTATAATGCCTTTATAAGATGTATTTTGACAGTCTTTAGATTAGATTAACTACTAAAAATGTACTGCCTCAATGAAAAATGAAAACAGCAAAGTATGAATTTACTAATCAGGAGATTCAATAAGCTTTCCCTGAAGAAGAAATTTTGTGATGCTTGAGTATTTTTTAAACTGCTAAAAAATATCCTCAGGGAAAAGTGTAAAAAAAGGAAATAGCAGCTTGATAACTATAGAAAGAACACTGACTTAGGAACAGGCAGAAATGGGCCCAAATCACACCTCTGCCAAGCGGGATAATGCTCTGCTTAAACAAGTTACTGGACCTCTCTGAATCTCAGTACCTTCTCTGTACAATGGGAACCATACTACTTATCCTCTCAAGGATATTTTAAGTAAGTTGACATTTTCCACTAATCCAATTCTTACAAATCGAGAATAATATAAAAATCCTGAAACATATGACTAATGAAATATTCATGGATCAATAAATAATAATCTTTAGAAAGTATACTCCCTAATTATGATACCTTCCTTCATATTTAATCATTGGGCTGGCCAAAAAGTTCTTTTGGGTTTTTTCCATAAGATGTTACAGAAAAACCCGAGCAAACTTTTTGGCCAACCCAATAAAATGCTGTAATTTTCTAATAATGGTTTTGGTAAACAACTAGCATACAAAGATGAAGTATATTTTTTTTAATTTAATAATATGCCAAATGGCCAGGCATTTGCTTATAAACATTTAAAATAACTATGTGAAAAATAGTCAAATATAGACTCTGGCCTATGAAAATTTATTTTATTTAATATCTATTTTATTCATTTAAAATGCCACATCACTCCCCACTCTACAGGTTTTGAAATCTTTAAAATGATTTTCATCCCAATAACTACTTAAAGGAAGACATTAGTTTCAAGAGGATTTTAAGTAAAAGTTAATATTATAGCAGCATGATAAATACAAATGACGGTCAAACTAATTTGACATCTAACATTTGAAAAACTTCTCCAAATATCTCCAAGCTTATAATCTTTACTAATTTTGGATTCTGTGATTTTAACTAAAAATGGTTTATTTATCCCCATTTATTTGCAAAGACACCTATTACTTACATTTCTGCAATTTTCTAAATATGAATTTTTGTCTTAATAGCAACTGAGAATTTAGAGATTTTTTTTTAAGTTACTATTTACAAAGAAGATTGTACTACTAATTCTTCTTAGGTTTGTAGGCCTTCTTTATAAGACTTAGGGTATAAATCAATACTTACAGCATAAAAATAAATCCTTTTTGGGGGCACTGATTCATGATAAATTCTTTATCTTCCTTACCTCTTATTAACTCCTTCTCTAACGAAAGGATATATTAAAGTATTTCCTCATAACTTCACATAGTAAAAACACATAAATCCTTGAAAGTCCATGATAGGTGGATATTTTAAAAGTAAAGATTAAGAAGAAATCTAAAAAGCACTAAGTTACTCTCAAAAACAATGGGGTTATTGCAAAGCAATTCAAACAATCCAGCAGAGAAAGCACTCCCCTGAAAAGAGAAAGCCAAGAGAAGAGAGAAATGGAAGAAAATCAGGTCCCAAACCCTTTATTTGCCAGAGTTTGTGACCAGCCTGCTTTCTCTCAACTCTTTCTTTCCCATGTGCTTAATCATTAATGTACCAGTTTTCTACTAAATACAGGCTAAGTGACATCACCACAAAGTTTAAAAGTCAGTCCAATGAATAAACACTTTCATGTTAAAAAAGAAAAGAAAAAAGAAAAGAAACAAAAACCTAAGTAAGAGTTTTTAACACTTTCTTTTCCCACCCAGAGATAAGCACTCAGTTTTAGAACTTAATGAAAGATACTATGCTGCCATCTATCTACCTGAAAGGATATAAAGAAAAATGCAGACTAAAGCTTTCACTTCCTCTGGCTGACAGAATAGAGTCAAAGTCCATGGCATACTTTCATTGTACTTTTTCTCCAGAAGAAAGAAGCACAGTAATCAGTAACACAATATCTAAAGATAATTAGGGATATCTGGGGGTCTTTATACCATATCCCATATAATGGAAAGAATAACAAAGTTTATGAACAAATTTACACACAAAATGAAGACCTGGATATACTTTGTTTGTTTTAGAGAAAAATGAAAGAGAGACAGGCAAGGACTTAGAAAAAAACTGATGGGGCAGGATTGTTTGAAGAATATTCCACTACAAAACATTATTTTTTTTTTAATGTCAATAGTGACTTTTGTACTGAAATTACTGGCAATTTTCTACCTTTATAAAAAAATGTAATAAATGTCATCACCAAAAAAAACCCCCAAAAGACAAACAAACAAAAAAACCTGTTATAAGTAAGGGTAATTTTCTATTATTTAGCTTTAAAAATATTTGCTATAGAGTTTTTTAGTATCTTAGAAAAAAATGTGACCTTATAACCAATTTCCAATTAACTGCCTCAAGCTTTCTGTTATTCTCGTGTCCAGCAATGACTTCCTTCATCTCTCCATCTGGTTAACCTCTACCAATACTATCAAGTCCATCACCAGTCTCATTTTCTATAGCACAATAGTTCTCAAACCTTATGGCTATAGTCGTATGGTTCTGCACAACTCCACAGGATATTGTTTACATAGATTATGACATGAGTGTGGTCTCCTGGAGTTGTGTAGTTAGGAAGCAATGATTAAAATCACTTGGGAAGAAATTTTTAAACAAAATGTTACTGCCAATGACACCTAGGCAGGAAGAGATTGTATGAGACTAACCCTACCAATAAGAACATTACTAAAAGCCAGATAAAATCCAATTAATTGGTTAATGAACAGCTAACTGAAGACACTGGGAAGTAGCCAAACTAGCCAGGACTTAAAGGACAAAGATCCCAGAAAGAGTAGAAATGCACTAAGGTGAGTCCTACATTCCTCAGTACTTTTTACTTAAAGGTACTTGCCACCTCATAAACATTACATATGAAAGGTCAAGTAGAAGTGGAGGCTCGGAGTTTTCTGCAATCCCAAAGAACTGGGGAAACAAAAAGGAGAAGGCACAATCCACTGTTAACATTGAAGTTTCTAGCTGAGAAACTCCTGAAGGGCTATGACATAAGAGAAAGGGCAAACTGAAACTAGTTCTTTATGAAGACAAAACCCGAAATCATAAATCCTTACAAAGTCTCAATAAACACAGTAAATGTCATCTTCAAAAGCACTGCTGCCACTTGGGGGAAGATGGCGGAAGAGTAAGACTTAGAGATCACCTTCCTCCCCACAGATACACCAGAAATACATCTACACGTGGAACAACTCGTACAGAACACCTACTGAACGCTGGCAGAAGACCTCAGACCTCCCATAAGGCAAGAACCCCCCCCCCC